>NC_088232.1:45913672-45976172 GCF_036934945.1 Oncorhynchus masou masou | reverse complement strand
CATCTTAACTGTGTGACTGGTAGAGTGAGCACTAAGCCAGAAGTGAACATCAGAGGCACCCTAACTATAATTTTATGTGCACTGCAGACCAAACATGTATATGTTGCTGGAGAGGAGCAGAGTCTCCTGGGGCATTGGTCTGTTGGCGTTTCATTTTAAGTCCCTTTCATATGGTCAAACTAATCACAGAGACAGATGAAAGGTGAGGGGGGCGAGGGCCCGAGGAAGGTTCACAGATACTCAGTGATGGCCGTCATATTTCGGATGGTTGGGCGCCCTTTGACCCACCCACCAGAGCATCATGGGTAGAGTAAACCATGTGTAATGGAACTACACATATTAGCTCTGAGAGGCGAGACGAGACTTAAGGTACTTGTGTTAAATTCCAATGTTACCACACAATCATTCTTTACTCTCAATCGATATGTCATAACATTGTTATTTCATTGCCTTTTCCCCAGGGCAACACGTTGTGGAACATTTATTTCCCTTTAATTTGCAATGAAAAGCTATTCAGAACGAAAGGGCCCGGTCAAAGAATAGAAGTTGGTACAGCATCCACATTTTTTATTGCCAATAATGTTATATAGAGCATGTGAACCCTGAACTTTAAAGTAGTCTGCAAGGTTGTGATATAATCATAGATTCATAATTGGCAGTGGGTTACATAAGCTGAATTCCTTTGCTCAATGCATCCTATAACGGCACACCGAACCAGACGTCTTCTCACTCTTGGCCCATCAGCCGACTATAGCTATATTTACTCTTCCTATCATGTTTGGATAAGTTCCTACTTGAAACAACCTATTGTTATGCAATGGGTTAGATGTTCATGTATACTGTAGCAAACAACAGGAGTCGAGGACATGAGGTGAAGCACCATGGTCCAGGTACAGTCGACTGCCATTACCGTCTCTCGTGTTGGTCAAGAGGCTGAATGGTTATTTGTTCAACCACAGAGTATAGTTGTAAAGTTAAATAAACTCCCCGCGAATGAGAGCCCCTGTGCCTTTCTTCTCAGTGTAGAAACGGTATGAAACAAATGCGCCGTTGAGAAGACATTAGGCTGTTTATGGTTTATTAATGGTTTCTGAGGAAGAGGCAGTTCAAGCGTGACTGCCCGTTAACTACCATATAAAACTTTCACATGTTTAGAACATCTGGAGAATTGAAAGTAAACAATGGGAGACAAAATACTTTCAACATTTATTATGTTTTCGGTCCAAGCCTGTGAAAGCGGGAGTCATGAGCCTCCATGAGCATACATGCAGCTGCCCTTCTGCTCACCATGTCCGCACATGGTACACCGGAAAGCTCTGCCAAAATAGCCACTGTATTCAATTATGTCGCTCTAATTCTAAATGCTACACATGAATCTAACTTGATAATCCTTTTCTGTGTGACATATGGTCAGTGGAGTGCTATTCAGTGCAATATGCCGAGAATACAGCCTCAAATGTCAATGTTTATGGCTTAGGTAAGGAAATGGTTGAGTTATTATTCATTAGTGCAAATAATAACACACAGGTCATTCAGGTAATTGTTTCTAAGAACCACACAATAGAATACATGGGAGTCTACATGCAAGACGTCCATCCCTCACAATGAGTTCTTGGAATAACCCTCATGACCTTCATGTGGAATGGACAATAAAATATTTACACAAAACGTAATTATAGAAGGTGATGCAAAATGTGATGGCTGAGCATCGTAGGTTTTTCCTATCATCACAATATGTCAAAACACTTACGTAAAACCACTTCCCTAGTTGTCTCTTTGGTGATGGTGACATATTACTGTACTGTATGCCAATATAATCACATATTAGTTACATGATGTGCACGAGACATCCCTTTAGAGTAAATACTGCACATTTTCAAGCCAGAATTTGACCAACAAAATTTGACTAACAAGTGTCTGACATCATTGTTTAGGTGGTATACTTTTCACAACCTAGGTCCAGGGTCAGAGTCAAGAAAACACCACATTTGTATACTAATGTAGATTATAAACTGGGTTGTTTGAGCCCTGAATGCAGATTGGCTGGTAGTTGTAATTATTTTTGGTAACCTTTTATAATAGCAATAAGGCACCTCGGGGGTTTGTGGTGTACGGCCAATATACCAAACCTCCTCGGGCCTTATTGCTTAATTATAACACAATAATGTTGTGGCTGTTCTGATGCATTCAGAATGCCGTTTACATCTATTGTTGAATTAACAAATCATGAAATAGAACTATAACTCAGTCAAGGCTCAGAGAGACACACCAGCACAATATCCAAGAAATGCTTCAGATCTGATATGATTTAGCTGTAAATCATATTTACTTACAGCACATGACGTAACCTTGGGCACTTCCTCTGCCAGTACCTGTCATTCACATGGTCTCCGTCTGTCCTGGTTATACACCAAGGTACAGCGGGCACACCACCAAGACCTGACCCTATTGACGGGCTGGATGGAATGCTGAAACCCACCCTCAGCTGTCAACTCAGCTCCTTCCTATGGGGAAATGGTAGCACTGTAGTGTCATTTTTACCTAGTTTGGTTCACACACAACTGGGAACATTTCCACTTGAAAAGGAAGTCAAAGAAAAAGCCTCAGTATTAGAGAAAAGTCATAGAACTGTTCTACATCTAAATTAATCAAAATTACAAATACATGTGTACGATCCAAGTTCTGTTATTAAATTCACATTCACATTAAGCTATGAATTAAAATTTGAAGGGTAACCAAATTCCACAGAAATACATGGTGTTTGATGTGGTAAAGTCATTAAAACAGGGATATTCATGCCCACAAATGTTTTCTGCCAACTAAAATATCACGACAATATTTCCATCAAATGACTGTGGCTCCTTTCCATTCAGAACTACCAAAGCATTTAAGAATTGATTGAGACTTCATCTGTTTTGGCTTTGATGTTTTTCTCATCCTTCGCTCCCCGTATTTTTCTTTCCCCTTTCTCACCACTTATATCCTTCTATCTTAAATACCTTCCTATACAATGGGATTCTTCAATGAAAACACCTGTGCAGACTGAGAAAACAAGCAGGTCTACGCTATCTGATGCTTCTACCATCCCAGCAGCGTCCCTGCACGTACTCTGTTTCAAAACAATCAAACCGGGTGTCTGTAGTTCCCATGGTTGGGAAGGTAACCAGCAATATCCAATGTCCATATCGATGAGTCTCAGACTTCTGTAACCTATGTGAAGTCTACAGTCTATGGCCTTATTGGAATACTCTTAAATTGCATAATTTTTTATTCCCTTCCTTGAAGTAATCACTGATCTCAGAAAACTAGAACAACAAAATACCATCATTTTGGGGATAGGAGGAAGGATTGTTGACAAATATATTACATTTTTGCAGAATTGAGAAATAATTAACTGAAGTTGTTAGTATTTGTAAAAATATTGGTGACATTTTGGACTTACCCAGGACTCCTTTAAGACTCCATAATGTTTCATCTGTAGGTGCTACAAAGCACAAAGGTGTGCCATTGTAAAGGGTGGCAGAGAAGTCAGACGCAGGAGAGCAAAAACTGTGTTTCCAACGGCGCAGTTTAATTTAGAAAAAACACTTGAAAACAGAACAATCAATAAATGGGTACATTACCCGACGCACACAAGGACAGACGAGCACAAACACTTACAATAAACAATACCGGACAAGGACATGGGGGGAACAGAGGGTTAAATACACAACATGGAATTGATGGAATTGAAACCAGGTGTGAGGGAAGACAAGACAAAACCAATGGAAAATGAAAGGTGGATCGGCGATGGCTAGAAGGACGGTGACGTCGACCGCCAAATGCCGCCCGAACTAGGAGAGGGACTGACTTCGGTCATATTAAGCTTTACCGCTTGCTCTGTAATATGAGTAGTATTTTGATTTCAATAAAACAAATCTTACATTCATAAATGCATATTAAAAAATATAATTTTTTATTTGGCAAATGTTTCTATATATTGTTGAACATAATATACTCTACTGCAGTGGTCGCCAACCTTTTCTGAGTCAAGATCACTTCGCAGTCAAAAAACATGGTGAAATCTACTGCTCAGATTTTTTTTAAACATTTAACATTCAGCAGTAGGCCTAATACATTATCACAGAATTTTGGCTATATGCCTGGCCTGACAATATTGTTTATATCAGACCATATTATATCTCATAACTTGAGCTTTGATAACATAATAGATCAGTTGGTGTAGCACTTACAAGGCACAGCAGACAATAAATTGAAACAATTAGCTTTTTTGTTGGACTGATGATACCTGCATCTGATGGTTATGGTGCTTTGAAGTTTACTCGGAACTAAAAACTAAATTAATGAGGTCCAATCATGACATCAGTGATCTTCTGGATGGAAAAACTCGGAACTCTAGAAAGATGCCAGAACTTCCGACTTGGAATTCCGTGTTGGATGACCTTTCAAAAATATTTTTCAAAGTCGGATTTAATTTTTTTTCAGAGTTCCCAGTTGTTTTGTTTTGAACAGGAGGGACATTACTTTTTTCCCCTTTTTTAAAAATCCATTCGCATAAACGCTCCAAACAGCCTACCCGACCGCTCGGAGGCGTCCGCATGGTCCTAAAGCACACTTTTGACTCGTTTTGTATGACATTCCAATGTAACCGGTTGCCAACCACTGCTCTACAGGCATATCAAAGCTCAAGAGTGGGATCTCTTCTACTTTTAGAGTATGATCAAATGTGTAAGCATTACCAACAGAGTGAATGTGAAAATGGATTCAAAACATGGCGAACCAACAGATCCTCCCATCTCAGGGCTGGGTGTCAGTCTCAAGCACTGCACACTGTTGGATTGCATCCTACCTTGCAGGTCACTCCTACCAGGTGAATTGGAGATGATCTGAGTTTGCACCACACGCTCTCATGACTGATATCCCCCAGGGCTTGGTTCTAGGCCATCTCCTCTTTTCTCTATACATCAAGTCAGCTTTGTCATATCCTCACATGGTCTCTCTTATAATTACTATGTGGATGACACTAAGGTGGCGAGATGCATCTCTGTGTGCCTGGCAGACCTCAAGCTCACCAAAGCTGCTCTTCCTCTCAGGGAAGGCCTGCCCGCTCCAAGAACTTTCCATCACGGTTGACAACTCCACAGTGTCCCTCTACCAGAGTGCAAAGAACTTTGGCATGACAGTGGACAACACCCTGTCATTCTCTGCAATCATCAATGCAGTGATTCACTCTTGCAAGTTCATGCACTATAACATCCTTAAAGTATGACCCTTACTCACACAGGAAGCGGCGCAGGTCCTAATCAAGGCTCTCTGTTGGCTGGACTCCCTGCTTGTGCCAGTAGATCACTGCAACTTATCCAGAACGCTGCAGCCAGCCTGGTGTTCAACCTTCCCAAGTTTTCCCATGTCACATCGCTCCTCCTCACACTCACTGGCTTCCAGTCAAAGCTTGCATCCAATACAAGACCATGGTGCTTGGCTATGAAGCAGCAAAAGGAAGTGCCCATCCCTATATTCAAATCAAAATCAAATCAAATTTATTTATATAGCCCTTCGTACATCAGCTGATATCTCAAAGTGCTGTACAGAAACCCAGCCTAAAACCCCAAACAGCAAGCAATGCAGGTGTAGATGCACGGTGGTTAGGAAAAACTCCCTAGAAAGGCCAAAACCTAGGAAGAAACCTAGAGAGGAACCAGGCTATGTGGGGTGGCCAGTCCTCTTCTGGCTGTGCCGGGTAGAGATTATAACAGAACATGGCCAAGATGTTCAAATGTTCATAAATGACCAGCATTGTCGAATAATAATAAGGTAGAACAGTTGAAACTGGAGCAGCAGCACGGCCAGGTGGACTGGGGACAGCAAGGAGTCATCATGTCAGGTAGTCATGGGGCATGGTCCTAGGGCTCAGGTCCTCCGAGAGAGAGAAAGAAAGAGAATTAGAGAGAGCATATGTGGGGTGGCCAGTCCTCTTCCGGCTGGAGATTATAACAGAACATGGCCAAGATGTTCAAATGTTCATAAATGACCAGCATTGTCGAATAATAATAAGGTAGAACAGTTGAAACTGGAGCAGCAGCACGGCCAGGTGGACTGGGGACAGCAAGGAGTCATCATGTCAGGTAGTCCTGGGGCATGGTCCTAGGGCTCAGGTCCGAGAGAGAGAAGGAGAGAATTAGAGAACGCACACTTAGATTCACACAGGACACCGAATTGGACAGGAGATGTACTCCAGATATAACAAACTGACCCCAGCCCCCGACACATAAACTACTGCAGCATAAATACTGGAGGCTGAGACAGGAGGGGTCAGGAGACACTGTGGCCCCACCCGAGGACACCCCCGGACAGGGCCAAACAGGAAGGATATAACCCCACCCACTTTGCCAAAGCACAGCCCCCACACCACTAGAGGGATATCTTCAACCACCAACTTTACCATCCTGAGATATTCAGAATATGCTCAAACTCTACACCCCAGCCCGAGCACTCCGTTTTGCCACCTCTGGTCTCTGGCCGTCCCACCCCTACACAGGGTCAGCACCCACTCAGCCCAGTCAAAGCTCTTTTCTGTCCTGGTACCTCAGTGGTGGAACCAGCTTCCCCCTGAACAGTCCCTGCCCATCTTCCGAAAACGGCTGAAACCCTACCTCTTCAAAGAGTATTTTAAATGATCCCTACCACATAAAAAACCGAGCACTGATATTGAGGGAAAATTGACTTGCTATGACTGTGATATGTGGTTGTCTCACCCAGCTATCTTAAGATAAATGCACTAATTGTCGCTCTGGATAAGAACATCTTCCAAAATACTAAATTGTCAATGTAAATAGTTTCCCTCTGCTGGTGATTTGCAGGATATGCAATGCTACAAGTAAAAGGAGGGCTGTGATTGGTTACATTGCATACTATGACAATGGCTCTGCATAACACGGGCGATAACTTTAAAACTAGAGATCGCACTCTGGAAACGTAAAATGCCAGTATAGTATATTATGTTCAACCATATATTCAACAATTAGAGAAATTAACATTTTATATTTTCAATATTCATGTTTATATTTTTCAATATTCATACATTAATGTAAGATTTTTTTTTAAATCAAAATTATTAAATCATATTACACCATTTTTTGCATTGTTCACACCTAGAGATGAAACATTATGGAGTCTTAAAGGAGTCCTGGGTATGGCTAAAATGTCACAAATGTTCCAACTTCAATGAGTTATTTCTCAATTATGCTTTAAAATGCAAATGTCAAATATATGTCAACAATCATTCCTCCAAAGGACCCATGTATGGATAAAAAAATTGGGAAATCCCACAAATCATAGTCTTTTCTTGTTCTGGTTTCATGAGGAATAACCCAGTAGGTGTAAGCAAGCGTTCCCCTGCACCAATTGTTTGTTGTTATATTAGTGATTACCTCAAGGAAGGAAGGATGGAAGGAAGGATAGAAAGATGCATTTTATGAGTAATAGAACAGGGCTTGTATGTGCAGTCTTTCATTGAGAGAGTGTAAGGTTTGTTGAGACTCCAAGCACTCCCTTGATTCACTCATGAAGGCTGGAAGTCTCATGTTGGTTCACATTGTGTTTCCATCGTGAGTGAAAGAGCTAACTGTGTGGTGCAATTACAGTGTGACGTGATGGCTGACTAAGGGATTAGCCATCGCTTGTTTGATAGAGCAGTCGCCGCAGTGTCTGTGCTCAGGCACGCGCTCGACGTGCACACAGGCATACATGCACCCACACAAACACACTAACACACTCGCACACTCGCACGCGCGCGCACACACACACACACACACACACACACACACACACACACACACACACACACACACACACACACACACACACACACACACACACACACACACACACACACACACACACACACACACACACACACACACACACACCTCGCCCCCGGTGATATTGAGGAGCCAGGTCGCGGGCTGTTCACATGTTTTGAGGAGGAGGGTCTGTGTCATGACTGCTTCACTGTCCAGTGAGCTGACACAGATACAGCTGGCCAGGGTGGAGCTGAGAGGGGGCACACAGGGAGTTGAAGGACATGGATCACTGCCAACGCATTTCATACATAGCACATATCTTACAAGTGCAGCTGAGAACTAGAGATAGGGGGCCCTCGCCCCACCACCACTGCCCACCCATCCATCTACCTGCCTAGGGCTCCCTGTCTCTGGCTTAGCCTCCACATTGCCAGCCATCTAACTGGCTGTCTGGCCTTGCTACCTCCCCTTTCCCCCTGCTACCTCTCCTCTTCGCTCCTCCTTTCTCCTCTCTTCTCCTCTCCCCTCTTCTCTCCGGCTTTCTCCTCTCTCCTCCTCTCCCCTCCTCTCCTTTCCTACTCTATTCCCCTTTCTCTGCTCTTCTCCTCTCCCCTCCTCTCTCCTCTTCTCTCCCCCTTTCTCCTCTCTCCTCCTCTCCTCCTCTCCCCTCCTCTCCTCTCATCCTCTCCCCTCCTCTCTCCTCCTCTCCACTCATCTCTTCTCCTCTCCACACCTCTCTCATCCTTTCTCCTACATCACTCCTCCTTTTTCCTCATCTCATCCCATTCTCCCCTCCAGCAGGAGTGATCACTTATGGTAAAATGACAGGACAAGGTACAGTGTAGGGATGTCAAAGTAATGAGGGATCACCAGGCTTTTACAATTGTTGAGGGGAAGACATACAGCACCTTCAGGAAGGATTGCACACTTGACTTTTCCCACATTGTGTTGTGTTACAGATGGAATTTAAAATGGATTACAATTAGATTTTCTGTCACTGAACCTCATAATGTCAAAGTGGAATTGTGTTTTTAGAAAAGTTTAAAAATGAATAAAAAATGAAAAGCTGAAATTTCTTGAGTCAATAAGTATTCAACCCCCTTGTTATAGCAAGATAAATTCAGGAGTAAACATGTGCTTAATTAACAAGTCAAATAATAAGTTGCATGGACTAACTCTGTGTGTAATAATAGTGTTTAATGTGATTTTTTAAATGACTACCCCATTTCTGTACCCCACTCATACAATTATCTGTAAGGTCCCTCAGTCGAGCAGTGAATTTCAATTACAGATTCAACAACAAATAGCAGTTTTCCAATGCCACGCAAAGAAGGACACCTATTGGTAGGTGGGTAAAAAAAATTAAGCAGACATTTTAGTATCCCTTTGAGCATGGTGAAGTTATTAATTACAGTGTGTATCACACGGATAGTGTATCAATACACCCAGTCGCTACAAAGATACAGGCGTCCTTCCCAACTCAGTTGACGGAGAGGAAGGAAACCACTCAGGGATTTCACCATAAAGCCAGTGGTAACTTTAAAACAGTTACAGAGTTTAACGGTTGTGATAGGAGAAAACGGAGGATGGATCAACAACATTGTAGTTACTCCACAATACTAACCCAAATGACAGTGAAAAGAAGAAAGCCTGTACAGAATAAAAATATTTCAAAACGTGCATTAAGATTACACCAAATTGTTAACCTAGCTCTATGCTGTTTGGCTGTAATGCTACATCTCACACCTGTAATCATTGCCAAATGTGATTATAACATGTATTAACTCAAGGAGTTGAATACTTATCCAATCAAAATATATGTTTTATTTTCCATTAATATATATTTTTAAAAATCCAAATACAGAGTATTTTGTGTAGATTGTTGACAACAAAATGACAATTAAATCCATTTTAATCCTGTTTTGTAAAACAACAATATTTTGAAAAAGTCAAGGGGTGTGAAAACTTTCTGAAGGCACTGTATTTTCGTTGGGTGTCTAATTTAGTTCCTGTTCAGAAAGGGAGGAAAAGGACCAAGGAGAGGTCACAGGTCTCACTGTGGTTATAGTTAGTAACTTCCTCTCTGCGTTAGCGTTTACAAAAATACTTAGCTTCCCCTCACTTGTTTTCCTTTGCCGTTTATCTCTGTCTATATTGTAGTGCGTGTGACATGTTTTTGGAGTTAACAACAACTTTGGAATCGGGCGTAGGTCTTAACTCGCCCCTCATTCTACTCTCTGTCCAGTTGGTAAATCATACATCCTGTTTCTTCCCAGCCAAAGCGATGAACAGGAATGCATAAGCAGCGGCCAAAACTAATACAGCGCCATGTTAGCTTCATCGCCTTCTTTAATCTGAACAGGTCTCAATGTAAAAACGAATGTCAGTCCCTGTCAGGTATCACTAAGCCTTGAGGTGATAACAATCAGCCAGAGTCCTCCTGCTTCCCTTTCATCCTCCTCAAAAGCCACTGTAAATAACACCAGGTTACCATGGATGGGCTGACTGATGACTGACTCATACACACTCTCCGTGCTGCGACTGGCCTAGCTTCCCTTATAGCTGTCGTAAAAATCTCCTTTAAATCATTCTAGCGTGCCGCCAGAGAGCTACAGGAGTTACTGCTAGAAACACCCCTCGTCAGTTGCACAGTGATATCTATGATAGCCATGGATCCTGTATGGGGAAACGGTGGCGGGTCGTGGGTGGTGAGTGGTGAACGGAGGGAGGTATTTGGGGAGTGGTGGTTTAGTGGGTGGTGGTTGGTGAGTTGTAGTTGGTGATTTTTTTTCTAAAAATATTTTACCTTTATTTTACTAGGCAAGTCAGTTAAGAACATATTCTTATTTTCAATGACAGCCTAGGAACAGTGGGTTAACTGCCTGTTCAGGGGCAGAACGACAGATTTGTACCTTGTCAGCTCGGGGATTCAAACTTGCAACCTTTCAGTTACTAGTCCAACACTCTAACCACTAGGCTACCCTGCCGCCCCAACTGGTGGGTGTTGAGTGGTGGGGGCTGGGGGCTGGGTGGTGGAAGATGAGTTGTAGTTGGTGATTGGTGGTTGGTGGGTGATGGGGGGTGGGGGGTGAGTTGCAGTTGGTGGGTGGTAAATGGTGGGTGGTGAGTGGTCATTAGTGGGTGGTGAGTAGTGGGTGGTGAGTGGTGGGTGGCAGTTGGTGAGTGGTGGGTGGTAGTTGGTAGGTAGTGGTTGGTGTGTGGTGGGTGGTGAGTGGTAGGTGGTGGGTAGTGAGTGGTGGTTGGTGAGCAGTGGTTGGTGGGTGCTGGGCAGTGAGTTGTGGGTGGCAGGGAGAGTTCCAAACCTCTCTGCCAATAACAGCTAGTTTTCAGTTTTCCCCTCCCCACTCAGATTACTCCAAGACAGTCCTTGCAAAATTCTTGCTTGAGAAGCAATTTTTTATATTTGAATTGAAAACAATCACAGTATGGTACTTAATTGTTAAAGAGAAATTATTTGATATTGAGATAAAAACAGCTGCATTAGACCTTTAATACGGCTAATTAAATGTTTTAATCAAGGATTGTATCAGTATTGATCCCTATCTGTGGCTGGGGAGAGAGTTAGCCCTCTCCTGATTATTCCTGCTCCGCCAGAGCTGTCACTCTCCACTCTCTCAACGCAGTCATCCCATCAGCCCCTGCTGCTGCAGCCGCACGCCGCCGGGTGGGAGGACCAGTAAAAATAGTGAGCTGAAGTCATCCTCCGACTTAGTCACTTGCCAACTTCTATTGACACATCCATTATTTGATTAAA
Source organism: Oncorhynchus masou masou (assembly GCF_036934945.1). Classification (NCBI taxonomy): domain Eukaryota; kingdom Metazoa; phylum Chordata; class Actinopteri; order Salmoniformes; family Salmonidae; genus Oncorhynchus; species Oncorhynchus masou. The sequence goes on along the minus strand of NC_088232.1, from coordinate 45,964,595 downwards.
TAATTACCTAAGTGCCATAAGCAGCTCTGATTGAGACATTGGCTGTTGAATGCAGTGGTCTTCTCCTTGGGTATGATTAGCTCAGTTTTTGCATGCCGGCAGACATGAACTGCTCTCTCTCCATCTGTCTGTTCTGATTTCTTGTTGATCTATATGCCTCCTCTAGATCTGACTTGACTCGGGGGGAGGGGGGAGGGTTGTGTGTGGATGCAGACAGACACACACATACACACAAACACACACCCACACACATTCCGAATCCTGTCACTGGGGTCACATACCCACCCCTCGCACCGAGCCTCCTCTGCCCTCCTGACCCCTTGACAGGTACATGGTGGAACTCAAGAGTGAAAGGAGAGACCGTGAGAGCAGGTCTACATCTCAGAGACGTGGCCTCTCCATACTGTAGGTACCTGTCTCCTCCTCCTGATTCCTCCTGGCTCCTGGGGACGTCTCCACCTCCAGCCTGCCTCTCCCAGGAAGCCATAACTCTCTTTTTTTAAGAAGTGAGGTGTGTCTGGAGAGCTCTCTGCATCTGTCTGGGATGGAAACAGGAGAACAAAAGGTCAAGCCTGGGACCCCTTCTATCATGCATTATGGATGACGACTGGCATGTGATTGAATATTTACATTTGTCTGAAGGTGATGCAAATAGAGAAAAAAACTCAAGTTGAGACAGAGAGATCTGTGTTTGTCCGTCAAGAAAGGCTCCCTCACAAACAGTTAGGCATCGTGCCAATCCTTAGCATTAAAATAATCATGATTAGTATACTAAGTGAATCATTTGCATGGAAGCACTGATTTGATCAAGATCCCAAAATATGTCACAAGTGTGGTAGTTTATCATATTCATGGTTTAATCACAATATTGTTGAACATTCGTTTTAGGACAGATGCCCGACTAAGTGTTCTTCTCTATGCATTGTCAATGGGCGCTGATGAAGATTTGATCTAAAGTGCATTATATTGGCTTGGAAACACAATGACATTTCTAAAGGAAGCAGATAGATGCAGAGATGCTGTTTATAGATGTTTGTTTTATTGTCACATACTCCGGACAGCTGCAGTGAAATGTGTTGTTTTACAGGGTCAGCCATAGTAGTATAGCGCCCTTGGAGAAAATTAGGGCTAAGTGCTTTGCTCAAGGACACAGCTTTTTCACCTTGTCGGCCCAGGTATTCGCACCAGTGACCTTTCTGTTACTGGCCCAATTGTCTAACCGCTAGGCTAATTAATAGGTAGGAAAACCTTTTCACAGGAAAACCTGTGATGTCACCACATTGACATTAGATGCAGTATAATCTTTAATTATTTTTTATTTTATTTTCTTAAAACTGCATTGTCGGTTAAGGGCTTGTAAGTAAGCATTAGACTGTAAGGTCTACACCTGTTATTGATTTGATTTTAATTTTAGCTAGGTAGTGTTTACATTGATAGCTATTTTTGACAAACTTTGCAAGCTAATGGCAAATTAAACTTGACCACATCGTAATATGGCAAAGTTGTTTCCTACTAATTATTTGCCCACTTTATCAGTGTCATCTTATTTCCAAGCCACTATTGTTTAATTTAGACGAAACAGTCAGCCTCTGTTCAGAGTGACTGGACATCAGTCTACCTTTGGCCATCAATATGACTGCGGTGTGTGTAGAATGTTGATAACAATTGCACGGTGGTGCAACTCATGAATACTATGACTACAAACACCAGGATGCTTTGTCCTTCACAATAGTAATACAACCTTCTGCTTTTCAGCCAGATCAACATGTTTTTCTTCTCACCCCTCCCAGATGGATCCTATATGAATCCTAGGCCTAAAGTATACCCCCTCTCCTCTCCAGTGTCTGTTGGAGCTTTGGAGAAGCCCTGAAACAACATGTCATAGAGGAATATTAACAACCTGCTCTCACAAAGCAGTGTTAAAAGCTTTGGTGGGCGATCCGCGTGAACTCTCCCCACACTTCCAGATATATAATTAAAAGGTTGTTTCTAATTTCTATGAGAGTAAATTGCTGCGGGTGAATCCATTGTTAAATCACGGCCAGTGGCGTTGCCCCTGGAGATAGAGATGAATTAGAGTGGGTTGGACAGTCACTTGATAATTTTGACAATGGGGTTCAGGCGATTGTCCATCACTCAAGCAACATACATGAAAGTTTTGACAGGTAGAGGTCAAGGCCATGTGGCAGAAGCCAAAGGAGATGGATGCCTTTAATTTGGGTAATGAAGAGTTAACCGTCTTGGGAGTGTTAAGAGGAGCGGTAAATGGACGAGCCATCCCATATTAAAGAAAGTCTGATTTAAATCTTCTGTCTAAATGGGGAGCCATCGGAACACAATTCAGTGATTGACAACGAGGCCCTTCAACATAATTCCCAGCAGACAGTTCACTTAAGTTCCATCCCTTGTTAATCTCAAATATAATGAATTGCAAAACTAAGGTTAAACGTGCCAGCGTGAATTCATTATCGCTAATAGATTAGTCCGTAAGATGATTTACTGTAACTCTTTTTCATTAACGGTGAATGGGCGCTTTGATTTAACGGAGATCCCCCCAGGCCTGTCCGTTCCAACCATCAATCTCTCGGCTGTGGTCATAGTCCTCCTTTATGTGACCCATCTTCGCTTCATTACAGAGATGAAGAATGAATATATGTTGGAGCTCATGACCCTGCTGGAAAAATTACTATTCTGTTTTGAGTTCGCTGAACAAAAACCTCAGAAAATTATATTCATCCCGGCCTGTCATTCAAGTTCATCCTTGACCCCAGTCTTATTGTTCTGGGCTTAATGGTTAGCTGCTAGCCAAGATAACACTTAATGCCTTCTGTCAACCAGCAAAGAACCTCACTGTCTTTAAACACCAGGGGGATAATATCTGCATACCGAATTGATAGACATTTAAATGAATGTACATACCTATACCTTCATACCTTGTTCATTACTGAAAGTATAAGCACCTTGGCGTTTTATTCTTTCAGTAAGAATTCCCCAAAATATAGCTCTGAGTGCTTCGCTGTATAACATTACTGGTACTTTATGGCTGAGGCTTGGAGAGGAATACTTAGAGGAATGTCGTACATATGTCAGCCTATTAACCGTATACAGCCCCAAGCACTGTGGCTTATACCCAATTTGCTTGACTGAAAATTGCATATAGAAATTGCATTAACTTATCGCCATTTGCACTCTGTGTGTGTACCAGTGTGCATACAGTATGAATGTGTACGTTGTGCTTATATTATGTGAGCTTTGTAAGGCTGCCAGCGAAAGCAGACGGCTGCTGTCTCCATGTGATGTGATGATTGACAGTTTGGTCACATGGTCTAATGACAGGTTTTAAAGCTGGGGCTACTACTAATTGGGGTGATGTGTCCATCCCATGTCCCCCCAAGACGTGACTAGCAGGATTATGCATGATTAAGGTATCGGCTGTCCAATGGCTTTAAGATCTCCCAGCATTTAGTCTCAAAGGCAGTGATAGACAGATATAGATCATTTAGATATCTTTAGATATGACAGTTAGAAGCTGTTGAAAGCTTTAAATGTAACTACCTCTCTTGCTGTGAGGTGGTTTGTGGTTGAATCCCGAGAACAGTCTTGAAAGTTCTAGATCTCCAGACTCTCAGTCGGTGAGGCTATGTGTTGAGTCTAAGAGAAAATGTCATATTTATGCAATCAGTTTGTTATATCAAACAGGTCAGGAACAACTCCTGGGGATATTCTTCACGTTCTTCTGCTCCAATCTGTTTGGATAAAGCTTTGTTAAACAGGTGCCAATTATGTGGTCTTCCTCTTCAAGTTTAAGAGAAGGTCTAAGTCAAAATGTAATTATTCATTTATTAGCATACAAGTGTTAAATATCTATATTTCGCCACAGCGGTTTAATTAATCTTCAGGGGATAGGAATTCCTAAGTGTGGGGGTTTGTGTGGCTTGTTTGGGGCTAAGCATCATCAACTGTGATCCATTATAGTACTTCACTGGAAAGAGTAATATGTTGAACCCTAGAAAATAATAAACTCAAAATGTGAATATTTATTGAACTCAGATGTTTATTGCTACTTTTCGTGAGGAAATCCCTGAGCACCAACAACGAGCCTCTCGGGACATTACACCATTAAACAGTGCTGTGGTCCCATTGAACACACTTGCTAGGAAAACACATTCACATTTAAACATTTTCCGTTGTCAGGAGTTGAAATTATCAAAAGCAGACAAAGCTGATCCCCTTTTTTCCCTTGTTAGAAAATATTGGTTCCACAAAACTCGCATGTGTTTTCATTTGTGAAGAGACAGAGGGAGAGAGAGAGAGAGCGAGAGAGAGAGAGTGAGAGAGTGAGAGGGGGGGGTGAGTGAGAGAGAGAGAGAGCTCGGTGAGAAGCTAAAGGAACAAGAAGCAGTATCTTGTTTAACTGAATTGTCATGTCTGCCTGACAGACACATATAATGAGATTAGCAAGCAGATATCAAAGAGAAAGTCTCTGGAATAAGAAAGGTGATAATCCACTCCCACTTTTTTGACAAATCCATCTCTTGGTTTTTCTCAGAAACTGTGCATCCCTTCTTCATTAGCTTACTTTGTAACACTTGTCTTGTAATCTCAAGCATTTCCATTGACACCAACAGTTTTCTTGTTAAAGTTCCTGAAGTGGGAAGTGACATTAGAAAAGGGGGATTTCTGATTTCAGGTAGAACATTGAAATGTTATTGCCTTCAAACAGGGATGATGTCACCAGCTAACAACAGCTAGCTAGCGTGTTAGGGTATGTTATGCTACATTTCGGTGTTATCATAAAACTGTTCACTCGTGACCTACTGCAAATTCACCCTCCACACATCTTTCCTCCCCAGCCAATCTCATCCTCTCGATAAAATGACCATGAATGAGGTCTTGCAACTGGAGGCATTTCTCTTGTCTGGAACACTCATTACCAAACTCTATAGATGTTTTGTGGTTGATTATTTTGAAATGCCCTCGCACAGAGATAGATTAGCCTTTTCCTTCCTTAGCTCTCTTCCAATGACCTTTACTGTTCTGACAGAGATAGCTGTCATAACATATGGAGGTGTGTGGATGGATTTGCAAAAGTCTTGAGGCTGCCTGAAAAATCCTTCAGAGACATGAAGTAAAGGGCAGTGGATCCTCCTATGGAGAGAATGAAGACCTCTGATATATAAAGGTGACAAATACCAGTCTATATGTGCACATGTCATATCATGTAGAAAGGAACTGACCCTATAACTATTTAAGTTTATTTTTTTAAGTGGTCATGTTCTCTTTAAAAAAGTGACATATTGCGCATATACAGCGAGCTGCCCAGTGACACGAGACTACCAGACGAGCTAAATCACATCTATGCTCACATCTATGCTCACTTCGAGGCAAGCAACACTGAGGCATGCATGAGAGCATCAACTGTTCCGGACGACTTTGTCATCACACTCTCCATAGCCGACGTGAGTAAGACCTTTAAACAGGTCAACATTCACAAGGCCGCTGGGCCAGACGGATTACCAGGACGTGTGCTCCAGGCATGTGCTGACCAACTGGCAGGTGTCTTCACTGACATTTTCAACATGTCCATGATTTAATCTGTAATACCAAAATGCTTCAATCAGACCACCATAGTCCATGTGCCCAAGAGCACTAAGGTAACCTGCGCAAATGACTACAGACCCGTAGCACTCACGTCCGTAGCTATGAAGTGCTTTGAAAGGTTGGTAATGCCTCATATTAACACCATTATCCCAGAAAACCTAGACCCACTACAATTTTCATACTGCTCAAACAGATCCACAGAAGATGCAATCTCCATTGCACTGCCCTTCCCTACCTGGACAAAAGGAAAACCTACGTGAGAATGCTATTCATTGACTATAGCTCAGCGTTGAAAACCATAGTGCCCTCAAAGCTCATCACTCAGCTAAGGATCCTGGGACTAAACACCTCCCTCTGCAACTGGATCCTGGAGTTGAGTGGTGAGTGGTGAGGGTAGGTAGCAACACATCTGCCACGCTGATCCTCAACACTGGAGCCCCTCATGGGTGCATGCTCAGTCCCTTCCTGTACTCTCTGTTCACCCACGACTGCATGGCCAGGCACGACTCCAACACCATCATTAAGTTTGCTGACGACACAACAGTGGTAGGCCTGATAACTGACAACGACGAGACAGCCTATAGGGAGGAGGTCAGAGACCTGGCTGGGTGGTGCCAGAATAACCTATCCCTCAACGTAATCAAGACAAAGGAGATCATTGTGGACTATAGGAAAAGGAGGACCGAGAGCGCCCCCATTCTCATCAATGGGGCTGTAGTGGAGCAGGTTGAGAGCTTCCACATCACCAACAAACTAGAATGGTCCAAACACACCAAGACAGTCATGAAGAGGGCACGACAAAACCTATTCCCCCTCAGGAAACTGAAAAGATTTGTCATGGGTCCTCAGATCCTCAAAAGGTTCTACAGCTGCAACATCGAGAGCTGGTTGCATCACTGCCTGGTACGGCAACTGCTCGGCCTCCGGCATCAAGGCACTACAGAGGGTAGTGCGTACGGCCCAGTACATCACTGGGGCTAAGCTGCCTGCCATCCAGGACCTCTACGCCAGGCGGTGTCAGAGGAAGGCCCTAAAAATTGTCAAAGACCCCAGACACCCCAGTCATAGATTGTTCTCTCTACTACCGCATGGCAAGCAGTACCGGAGCGCTAAGTCTAGGACCAAAAGGCTTCATAACAGCTTTTACCCCCAAGCCATAAGATTCCTGAACAGGTAATCAAATGGCTATCTGGACTATTTACATTGTGTCCCATCACTTCCCCCCTCCACCAACCCCTCTTTTATGCTGCTGCTACTCTCTGTTTATCATCTATGCATAGTCACTTTAACTATACATTCACGTACATATTACCTCAATTAGCCCAGCTAACCGGTGCCACTCACATTGACTCTGTACCAGTACAACCTTTATATATCCTTACTACTGTTGTTTTCACTGTCAATTTACTGTTTCTTTTTATTTTTTTATTTCTTTACTTATCTATTGTTTTCCTAATACCTATTTTTTACTTAAAAAATTGCACTGTTGGTTCGGGCTTCTAAGTAAGCATTTCACTGCAAGGTGTACACCTGTTGTATTCGGTGCACGTGACAAATAAACTTTGATTTGATTTGTTTCCGAAATTATTGACAACCTTGATAGAGATGAGTAAAAATGACTGTATAAAATTAATATTTCAAAATATTGAGCTTTATTGTATGCTAAAAAAATGGGGAAATTATATTAAGCACACATCAAAATCCACAAATAAATAGTTAATTGGCCACAACATCAACATTTTGCAATGGCCATCTCAGTCTCCAGACTTAAAACCCATTGAAAACCTGTGGTTTGAATTGAAGACGACAGTCAATAAGCGCAGATGAAAGATATCAAGGATCTGGAAGTTATCTGTATGGTGCAATGGTCTAAGATCCCTCCCAATGTATTTTCCAAATCATTAAACATTTTAGAAAGTGAGGTATTGAAAAGTACTGAAAACAATAACTTTTACCCATACCTTTTTGAGAAAAAAAAGTATTACATGTTAATTTAACAAACTCTCTTTCTCTGAGCAATTGTATAAGAAGAAAATAATATAATTGCAATATAATTTATGAAATTATTTATTTTACACCGTCATTTTTGCTCATCTTTATCAAGGGTGTCAATCCTTTTGGACCCCACTATATCATGGTAAAAAGTGACGATACTTATTTGACATCAGATGATATCCAGCATTTAAAGCAAATCCACACGGAGAGCCTTAACCAATAGAATTGCATATCCATCTACTATGAAAATATATCTTTATGCACCCTATTATGTTTATGTTGTTATGTTTAGAATTGAATATCTTTACAGTGTAAAACCAATATAAACTTTTGACTGATATCCTGACAATCCAGTTATTGGTTTCGCTACACTCACATTAAAATCTGCTAACCATGTGTATGTGAACAATACAATTTGATTTGATTTGATTGAAAAGGAACCTTTCAGTGACGTCAGGCATTTCAGTTGAGCTGTTGGTGGGTTGTATGTCTTGGCAGGGGCTGGAGGCATTGATTCTCTTATCCTCTCAGCACATTGATGAAACTCTTCTCTGGTGCTCCCCTGGGAATGTATCTTGTGCTGATAACTTTGAACAATCTTATCTGGTCACTGTTTAAACAAGACTGAAGTCTCAGATTGTCCTTTCAGGTGTTTGTCTCTCTTTTAAGTCCATTTTGTTTTTTGTTTTCCTCAAGGTTACAGACTAAAGCTTTACTGACTTAGGTTAATGTTATTTCCCCTTGCATTTTTGGTGTTTTAGGCCTGGATTCAATTCGAAGATCTGCGCTAATGTAAAGTTAATTTCCAATTGAGCAGACATATGCAGCGTTTACTGCGAATACCATTTCCACGAACACGGAACATTGCCTTTACATTTCTATCGAGCTAAAACGTGGACCTTCAACGCTACGGATTGAATCTAGCTATTTTTTTTGTTGCAAATCTATATATAGAGATTTGAAGTTGAAGTCGGAAGTTAGCCAAACACATTTAAGCTTCTAAAGCTGTTGAAAGTCACAGTCAACTTAGGGTACGTAAACTTCTGACCCACTGGAATTGTGATACAGAGAATTATAAGTGAAATAGTCTGTCTGTAAACTATTGTTGGAAAAATGACTTGTGAAGTCAGAAGTTTACATACACCATACACCGCCAAATACATTCAAACTCAGTTTTTCACAATTCTTGACATTTAATCCTAGTAAAAATTCCCTGTCTTAGGTCAGTTAGGATCACCACTTTACTTTAAGAATGTGAAATGTCAGAATAACAGTAGAGAGAATGATTTATTTTAGCTTTTATTTCTTTCAATTGGTATTTGGTAGCATTGCCTTTAAATTGTTTAACTTGGGTCAAACATTTCGGGTAGCCTTCCACAAGCTTCTCACAATAAGTTGTGTGAATTTTGGCCCATTCCTCCTGACACAGCTGGTGTAACTGAGTCGGGTTTGAAGACCTCCTTGCTCGCACACCCTGTTTCTGCTCACAAACTTTATATAGGATGGATGTCAGGGCTTTGTGATGGCAACTCCAATACCTTGACTTTGTTGTCCTTATGCCATTTCACCACAACTTTGGAAGTATGCTTGGGATCATTGTCCAATTTTGAAGACCCATTTGTGACCAAGCTTAAACTTCCTGACTGGTATCTTGAGATGTTGCTTCAATATATCCACATAATTTTGCTCCCTCATTATGCAATCTATTTTGTGTAGTGCATCAGTCCCTTCTGCAGCAAAGCACCACCATAACATGGTGCTGCCACCCCCGTGATTCAAGGTTGGGATGATGTTCTTCGACTTGCAAGCAACCCCATTTTTATTCAAAACATAACGATGGTCAAGACGGCCAAACAGTTCTATTTTTCTTTCATCAGACCAAGAGGACATTCTCCAAAAAGTACGATCTTTGTTCTCATGTGCAGTTGCAAACTGTAGTCTGCCTTTTTTATGGCGGTTTTGGAGCAGTGGCTTCTTCCTTGCTGAGCAGCCTTACAGGTTATGTCGATATAGGACTAGTTTTAGTGTGGATATAGATACTTTTGTACCTGTTTCCTCCAGCATCTTCACAAGGTCCTTTGCTGTTGTTCTGGGATTGATTTGCACTTTTCACATGAAAGTATGTTCATCTCTAGGAGACAGAATGCATCTCCTTCCTAAGCGATATGATGGCTGCGTGGTTCCATGGTGATTATACGTGCATACTATTGTTTGTACAGATGAACGTGGTACCTTCAAGGGATTTGAAATTGCTCACAAGGATGAACCAGACTCGTGGAGGTCTACAATTCTCTTCTGAGGTCTTGGCTGATTTCTTTTGATTTTCACAAGATGTCAAGCAAAGAGGCACTGAGTTTGAAGGTAGACCATGAAATACATCCACAGGTTCACTTCTAATTGACTCAAATGATGTCAATTAGCCTATCAGAAGCTTCTAAAGCCATGACATCATTTTCTGGAATTTTCCAAGCTGTTTAATGGCACGGACAACTTAGTGTATGTAAACTTCTGACCCACTGGAATTGTGATATAGTGAATTATAAGTGAAATAATCTGTCGGTAAACAATTGTTGGAAAAATTACTTGTGTCATGCACAAAGTAGATGTCCAAACCGACTTGCCAAAACTATAATTTGTTAACAAGACATTTGTGGAGTTGAAAAACAAGTTTTAATGATTCCAACCTAAGTGTATGTAAACTTCCTGACTTCAACTGTATCTCAACACAATCCATATTGGATTTCTATTTGCGCTATATTTTTCAACTCTGCTGTGATGTTTCACAAAAGTTCTAAACCTTTCTATTCTCATTGTTTCTATAGACTTTAAATTGAAAATAAACATTTTTGCTAAAAGTATGATTACATTATTGATTGAATGACTATGACTTTTCAGATCACCTTGTAGTGCTATCTGTAGGGTTAGCTCCAGGTAAATATTTCATTTCTTCAGCCATTCCTGGACCTGTGACCAAAGACAAGCTACATATTGACAGTACCAAAACAAATGATCCAGTGATTGTCTCTTCGCAGCAAAATCTGCAGAGCTGGGCAGGTTGTATCCTCCATATAAATAACCTTCTATTGATCACATTAATTTTGTATAATATTTAAAATTGCAAAATGTTAAGATTTGAATTGAGCGTTATTTTTTTATATCAGTTCATTAACCATGTGCCATGGAATCGGTACGTCAAACATCTTTTCCCACATTTTCTGCAATCAATATGGCACAGCTGTCCATTTTTTGATCCTTAACTTAAGGATCGACCCCCTTTTTTTAAAAATTTCGCCTAAAATGACATACCCAAATCTAACTGCCTGTAACTCAGGCCCCCGAAGCAAGGATATGCATATTCTTGATTCCATTTCAAAGGAAACACTTTGAAGTTTGTGGAAATTTGAAAGGAATATAGGAGAATATAACACATTAGATCTGGTAAAAGATAATACAAAGAAAAAATATATATTTTTGGTATCATCATCTTTGAAATGCCAGAGAAAGGTCATAATGTATTATTCCAACCCAGGTGCAATTTAGAATTTGGCCACCAGATGACAGCAGTGTATGTGCAACGTTTTAGACTGATCCAATGAACCATTACTTTTCTGTTCAAAATGTTGTATCTGGACTGCCCAAATGTGCCTAATTTGTTTATTAATAACTTTTCAAGTTCAAAACGGTGCACTCTCCTCAAACAATAGCATGGTATTATTTCACTGTAATAGCTACTGTAAAATGGACATTGGAGTTAGATTAACAAGAATTTAAGCTTTCTGTCAATATCAAATATGTCCTGGGAAATGTTCTTGTTACTTACAACCTCATGCTAATCACATTAGCCGACGTTAGCTCAACCGTCCCGCGGGGTCCCACCGATCCTGAAGAAGTTCGAAATGGGTATACTTTTTTATTTATCACAATTTTCTTTAACCAATTATTGTCTTAATGCAGGGCGAACAGACAAGTTCCTTACTTTTTCCCCCTTCCATTTTTGCAGTAATCCTGCAATTAGTTGGCTGTAATTTTGTCTATAGCAGACATTTCCATATGTTTTTGTTAGCTGCAGTCCTATTTATGATATAATTTATGAAGACTACCTTTTTGTTTTTTGTTTCTTCTAAAAAGCATGTTTTTTTAAAATCAATTAGTATATTTAAGTTTAACCACAATATTTGTTGTATTATTTGTTCTGTCTCTTCTGGTGGATTAAATTGAAATTGCAACCAACTTTCTATGGCTTGTTTTAAAAATAGCGATATTTTGGAGATTATTTCCTTTTCAAATAACTGAAAGTGACAGGTTGTAATCTGAATAAAGGGAAAAAGTCCATTCTTGAACAAAGGGTGAGACATTCTTACTAATTTGCTAGAGAAACAGTTTGGATTTATGTATAACTTTTGTATGACTGAAGCATTTAATGAGAGGTCTGCTTTAATATTTAATAATCCCCCCCCCCCAAAAAAATCATATTCATTGAATAAATAGGCCCGTTTAATTTTGTCTGTCTTTCCGTTCCAAATATAATTGAATATTCGCTAAGTGTAGGCAAGACCATAAGCAAACAGGTAAACTGGGATATGACTAATGAGTTAATCAGGGTGATTTTTCCATAAATAGACAGGTATTTACCTTTCCATGGTAGCAAGATAATATCTATTTTTGCAAATGTTCTAATAAATTGTTTTGGAATTAGATAATTTCTTTCTTTCTGGATATGTATACAGAGTACATCCCCACCCGACCATTTTATTGGTAAACTACACGGCAATGTAAAAACTGTATTTTTTTGTGATCCAACATGTAATATAGTACAGTAATCATAATTTGGTTTTACTCAGAGGAGGTTGTGGAGGCTGTGGAGGAATACTAATTGTGGATTATAAAGAAAATATGAATCATCAGTGTACAATGACACCTGGATTTCTAATCCCTTGAAATTATTGTTGGATATGATTTGAATAGCTAAAATTTCACAACATTAATAAATAGATATGTCTATAGTGGACAACCTTGTTTTACTCCTCTTGACAGTTTAAAACATTCTGAAAAGTAGCCATTATTTACTATTTTACACCTAGGGTTACAATTCATGATTTTAACCCATTCTATAAGAGATTCTCCAAAACCGAAATGTTCCAGGCATTTGTATATAAACCCCAGTCGTCAGCTATGAATAGCAGGTCTGGTGTCCCTGATTTTCCACAGTGTCTATTGTTTCCAGTACTTGCCTTATATTATCTTGAATGTATTGTCCATGTAAAAAACCTGTCTGATTAGAATGAATAATGTCTGACAATACCTTTTTAATTATATACGCCATACATTTTGCTAGAATTTTTGCATCACAACACTGAAGTGTAAGGGGCCTCCAATTGTTTTAATGGACTGGGTCTTTATATTTCCTACATGTATCCTGCTTCAGTAATAATGAAATCAGACCTTCTTGTTAATTGTCTGATAATCTACAATGTACATAGGAGTGGTTAAAACATGCTGATAGCAATCCTCCTAGTATATCAACAAAAGTTTGGTATACCTCCTTAACCCTGTATTTTTCCAAACTGAAAGGCCTTAATTGTGTCAAGAAGTTCCTCCTCTGTAATTTCGCCTTCACATGAGTCTTTGTGTAAGGCTGTTAATTTTACAATTTTAATAGAAAACAAATCCATACAATTGGCTTCGGTTAGAAGAGATGGAGGAGACTGAAACTAAAACAAATCCTTAAGGTACTTTGCTTCCTTTTTCAAAACATCATTTGGTGAATCATGGGTGACTCCGTCATTTGTAAGTTTCATAAAACATTTTTGTGTAGCATTTTTTTCTATGTTAAAGAAAAAAAAAGATTTGGTGTATTTTTCACCAAATTCCATCCAGTTTGCTTTATTTAAAAAATATATATTGCACTTGATCTTTCTTGAATAATTTCCTAGGTCAGGATTTTTAAGCCTCCATATATCCAATAGTTCCAATATGTCCATGACATTCATGATTTCCTTAAGAGCATGAGGGTGATAGTTTGTAGTGTGATTTCCTTTATGGTCCATTGAGGTATTTAAAACAGTATTATAATCTCCCACCATAATAATAGAGTATTGTAATGCTTGTAGGGTTGATAATGTATTATATATATTTTCAAAGAAGCATGGATCATCATTATTTGGTCCGTAAAGGTTAATGAGCTATATCTGTTTATGGTCCAATAACATAATTTAAAATCATCCATCTTGAATCTAGCTATTAGTTTGTCCATCCTTATTCTAATCCCATGTCATTATTTTGTTTCAATTTGATTTTTCGTTATTGTTAATGACACCAGCCTTAGATGTGCCTCTCTTCTTATGATTATGCATGGCAAGTTAAGTCAATCATTCATGTGTGGGGATGTACCTCAAACGCATGATTATTGCAACCAGTAAAATGTCTCATTAAAGAATTGAATAAATAAGTAAATTGTTTTATAACTGATTACAAGCGACATATCTCATGTTTTTGTGCTGAGTTGAGGGTTTGATCCAAGTCCCGTGCGGTAGTTTGTATGTTTCATGCTTTTCATTTTATTGTTTGTTTGGTTTCTACAACAACTCTTATAGCACCAAGCAATAACAACACTATAAAAACTGCATTCAGAACTGTACTTTATTTTTTTAAGTACAGTGGTCATTGTGGGCTCATATAAAGCTTAATCAAATGGTTCACATACAATGTCAGTACATGGGTGAAATGAAAGACATTGTGGGTGGAACAGAGTGTGTATGCTAGGCCTCAGCTGCAGGCAGCCAAATACCCCATTGCATCGTGGGGGCCAACAGTAGTCATGTGACCTCAATACTTTGTCATTGCTTGTGTGCAAAGCTGAATCAACAGATATAGAGGAACAAGAAATTGAACAATGTCAAACCATGTATGATCCATGACACTTCAAGAACGAGTAGCATCTGCATATAATAACAAAAAAGGTGTGATTAAAAACCCAATGTTTGACGTACACCATATAAATAATAATATCCCAACAGAAAATAACATAAATGCATATTGCTACCAAAATCTGAAGTCTAATTTGGGGTTATCTAGAACCGCTAATGACTGGGGGTAGAGGGCCTAACATAGTGTTGCCTGAGCTTACCCTGAAGGCTGTGGATTCTGTGGGGCTGCTTTGAACTGTCACAATTGAGCTTGTGGTGCAAAGATCATAAACCAGTAAAACATCAGAGTACAGGATGTCTGAGAGTGACTAACCACATTGGAGCCCCCCTCTTCTCCTCTCCTCTCCACACTGACTGGCCTGAATTGAACACAATCTTATCTAACTGAGGAGGACATGCCTGGGCTGGTCAGGCTCATGGCTTCGCTAAAAACAGTCCTGCACTTCTTATAAATCATTATTTGCAGCCACCAGGTTAGAATGTAATAAACAAATTTCAAATCACACCCTCTCAGTATTGGTCAATAAAATCTTGCACAACAATCATCTTATAAGCAATTCAAACTAGTTCTTCTAACTGAAAATCAACTTAAACACATATATATATATATATATATATATATATATATATATATATATATATATATATATATATATATATATATATATATATATGGTAACATAGTTGTTTTGTGCATACTCTCCACACAAGTGAAAGTTATCCTAAACTTTTCATAGTCTATTCAATGCACAAGTGAAACATTACCTACATTTTCCTTACTAATCCAAGAGAGAGAGAGAGAGAACGAGAGAGAGAGAGAGAGAACGAGAGGAGTGTGACCTGCAGTCATATAATCCGTCAACATTTGTCCCAGTCTGTAGACTAAACACGCTATCATTACACACAGCCTTACACAGAGCTTAGGGGCCCTGGAGGGATTCTCAAGACATGTTTATTAGCCCAAGACACAGTGTACACAAGTCGTCAGCTGTACATTACAGTAAACACCATTTTTTAATGCTGATTTATAATTAGGGAACTCAGCAGGCACAGCTTAGGGGGAAGACAACAGGTAACGTGACAATGTACTTAGGACATGACTGCTCTCCGATGATCTTACCACCTCCCACTTCCCTCTCTGGATTCCCTTCCCCTGGCTAGAGCTGAAGGCTGTACCGGAACAGGAACCTCTGTATGTTGTCTTTGGGTCTTACCACCTCCCACTTCCCTCTCTGGATTCCCTTCCCCTGGCTAGAGCTGAAGGCTGTACCGGAACAGGAACCTCTGTATGTTGTCTTTGGGTCTTACCACCTCCCACTTCCCTGTCTGGATTCCCTTCCCCTGGCTAGAGCTGAAGGCTGTACCGGAACAGGAACCTCTGCATGTTGTCTTTGGGAATTCCAACAGTGTCTCACTGTACGAGTGGCGATGCAGGCCTACTACTCTAGCGCAATTCTCTCAAGGGTATGGGTGTGTTTAATCTTTGTGATTTTACATTTGACAGTGTAGGTTGCCTCTGTGACATTATATATTAAGAAATATATGGGTGACTCCTGAGTGGCGGCCTCTGAGCTGAGAGAGTGTTTTGCAAGGACAAGTGAAAACAGGATGCAAGCCAAGCTTGGCCCTTGATTGTGCTTGTGTGCTCCGTGCGACAAACATTCCAGGGAGTGCTTAGCGTCAGCTGTTTACATTCATGACAAGATACTCCAGTCTCAAGTATCTGCTAAGCATCAGGACCTTGAGAGAGGGGCAACATCACGGAGGTCAACAGAGAATCGGACACCCTGGAGATACATTTGCATTGAGTCGAGAATGTTAGACAACAACATGGCAAACATTTGTCTCTGTTCTTGGGCCAAACCGATCCTTCTAATTGTGAGAGGTTCCTCTGTTATTTGGAGTGAGAGGAAAACACTGTCTAATGGTTTGTGAGTAATTCAACCACAGGTAGTGACAAACACTACAATTAATGTTCAGCAGCTGGTATGGCCTGTTTTAGAACCATCTCACATATTGAAATAACTAAATGGGACAAAGTAATGTGAAGAAACCCTTATTTCTGTAAAAGTAAGGGCTTTTTTTAGTACTTGTGTATACGGAGTCAATTAATAAAATAAAGTGTCACTTGAAAAGGCTCTGAATTGTCTGAACTGAGGCAGCATGGGTAACTACAGTAATAACACTGTCCCTATCAGTGCATATCAGCAGTTTCCATAGGCATGAATACCCTAAGAGAACTATCTCCCTGAGACTCATTCAATCAGATTACCATTAAATGACTCCACTGTATTGGCCTGAAAACCATTCACAAAACACACAGCAATAAACACTCCGCCCTTTGAATAATATAGGATCATTTGCGCCTGTATATGCCACCAAAACGACTGTTTTCTCTCCCACCTCCACCCCGTCCATTGTGAATCCATCAGATAGAGGCTGACAGAAGCACCCACCTGTCTGGAGGCTATGCAGAGGAGATGGATCCTGTGCATTTTGAGCAACAGATAACCCCTAGTGAGGGTTCGTATTGATCCAACGCTCCACTGCTTCTTTGTGAGAGCAGCAGCTCTTTCAGATAAAAATGGGGGAATTATTTTTTCTCTTGAAAAAAAAAGCTTTCACTGTTCCTACACGAAAAACATTCACTTAATTTAACACTCCATTGCTTTTGAATATAAATCATTGTGGTTGTCTCCCTCCTGTACACGAATGTGACATATAAACATTATCATCTGACTTTAGGCATTAGGAATCATGTAGTGAGAAAACAGCTTGATACATTTCTAACTCTAAATATTTTTTCCTCAACATTTGAAATAATCTATGGAAAAAAAACACACCAGCAGCACACTTAGGATGTATACCTGTCCTTTCCCTATAGCTTTTACTGATCATTATGCTATTTGTCACTGTTACCAGGTAGAATTCACTGGCACCAGTCTCCCTGCCTATATAGTATCTCACTGAGCCACGCATGGCGCTGATGGCGCTCCCAGGGATCTAGCATAGCCCCTGCCTGGGCTGACTGACTCTGCATTGTTGGTAAATGACCAGTAAGTAAGCATCTCACTGTTAGTCAACACCTGTTGTTTATGAAGCATGTGACAAATACAATTTTATTTGATTGATTTCATCTCATTCACAGCCAATAATGAGCCACACTAATGAGCAGGCCGGCCGGCCGCCCTGCATGCATCCATTAAGCAGTGCTGTGATTCATGCTCGGTTCTGCAGGAAATCATCATGCCCAATGGATTGTGGGTCCAGAGATGAACTGATGAAGTCTTTATATGGTATCAGGGAGATTTGATCTATCTCTCTCATTGTAAAGTACATGTGGTCTACTTGAATTCATACTGAACATGTTATATCATATTTAAAACCTTGTTTTCGTGTGGGTTTTCACAACCTCTGTTATTCATTTATTCAGCTGTATACTAACCAATTGGAAGTGTATCTGCTGATCACTACCAAATACTATTTAATAATGTATACTAATCAATTGGAAGTACATCTGCTGATCACTAACAAATACTATTTAATAATAGGCCTAGCCCACAGATTGCACTGGATAAGGCTGTTTTTATGGCTATACGTCAATATCATGCTCTTAATGCATTCAAAACATCAGGGTAAGATTCAATGTTATGTATATAACCAAAAGTTCAAATGAATACATCCTGGACAGAATACCCGTGATACATCTATGTGCGTCAGCCTCTTGAGGCTCTACCCAGTAGTGTATATCTGATAAGGCTTAATCAGCACAGGGTTGTCATGATAAAGCATTTCATCAGTATCTCTGTCTCGAAGAAGAGCCTCACTGTCTGCTCCAAGGATGGGAAATAAAGACTCTCTCTCTCTGTCTTGCTCTCTCTCTCTCTCTCTCTCTCTCTCTCTCTCTCTCTCTCTCTCTCTCTCTTTCTCAAGTCTGAATCAGTAGACACTTCATAAGTCTCAAGCAAAAGCACAGATGGGGGAGGGTCTCAAAAGGGTAAGGGATTGCCCTCTAGGGGACGAGGGAAAAAAGCAGTCGAGCCTTATCGTCCCCAGCCTCCAATAGCACTGCTGGCTGCCACCCAGAGCCCAGAGCCCGTCGACGGGGGTGCAGCATTAGCCGAGCACTAGCAGGGAGGGAGACCCACGCTGTAGTACTGCTGCCTCTTGTCACAGCAAACTCAGGAGGGAGGGAGGGAGCCCATGAGCTGCACATCCTCATGTTGGTGTCAGAGGATGGGGTTGGTGCATGCATCCTCCTAGACGGGCCTCAAGACAGACCACATCAACAACATGCTGAAGATAAATAGGGTCCACAGGTTACTGTTTATAACACTATAATAGATACAGTTGGTTGATTGAACTATTATCCTAAAAAGTAACCTTTTTTTAATCAGGGTTATAAATGGATAAATATGAGATTATGAAACAGTGTTTACAAAAGTATTGTTATTCTAAAATCAACAGAAGGTGCCTGGCTCATCCTATTATAAATTATATGTATTAATGAGATTAAAGGCAATTCATTTAATTTAATAAACAGCTAAATTTAGGCATGCAGACAATTAAGAGACAAGGAACACTTAATACAGACTGTAAAGGTGTGATACTATTGTTGCCATGTAATAACTGCCATGTAATAACTGTGAATTACAGTAGCCCATTGCTAATCAAGGCTACTGATATCCAAGTGCCACTGAGGACACAATGTATCCAGTCCGCGCGCTGGCTGTAACAGTGTCCAAGCGCCACCTTCAGTGTATCCAATAAAATTAAAATAAATCAATAAAAAAACAACCGTAAACTGATACATTTTTCTAAGCGTGTGTGAGTCAGATACATTATTACTAGGCTACTGCGCGTCTCTCCGAGTCTTTCCATTCTGATACTCTGACTGAATTATTTTAGCACAGCTAAAACATAAAATAAAGAGAGTTTTATAATTTGCTCTTCTCATTGCTCGTTCATCTTCAGAGGATTGTGAGCTAAGTGTATGTTTAATATGCTTGCTTCGCGCAGCATGCGTCCGGGCCATAGACATTAAGGTCCAGACAACGTACCACACGACCCACCTCCAAATCCCACCTCCAATGAGAGCTTCGAGAGGGCGGAATAACGGGTTAAGGCACTGTATGGAGTCTTTTGGGCGGAGTGGAGGGGACGTGATTGGATACTTATCAATGACGTAATGGACATGAAAAAGCTAATAACTAGTTAAGAAGGCAGTTTGTAACTCTGGAAAAGAGACCAGAGCTTGGGACACGGAGGACGTGGACACATTGGCGAAGCGAATACAGAGATTTGGCAGTGGGCTCTTAGACACTGCAACGTCTGGGGGAAGATAACTTTTTAAACAGGACCATGGTGCAGCACACCGACAACAGCGAGACGGAGGGCACCATGTCCAGGGAAGCTACCGATTCCGAGGAGAGTGAATTTATTGCTTGCAGCCCCGTGCAGATAAACCCAGACTGGTGCAAGACAGCAACCGGTCACATAAAGAGACCAATGAATGCATTCATGGTTTGGTCCAAAATTGAAAGGAGAAAGATCATGGAGCAGTCCCCGGACATGCATAACGCCGAGATTTCCAAAAGGCTGGGGAAAAGATGGAAGATGCTAAAGGACAGTGAAAAGATTCCCTTCATCAGGGAAGCGGAGAGGCTCCGGTTAAAACACATGGCTGATTATCCCGATTACAAGTATAGACCCAAGAAAAAACCAAAGCTCGACAGTTCAAAACCATCAGCACCATCTCCGGAGAAATCTTGCAGCAAAATGGCAAAGACTTCCGGTAAAAAATGCTCCAAAATAAAGACTAAGACCCATTCTAAATTGTCTCACCGCTACGGGGATGACTGTGTGTTCCCAAAAGTTACAAAGACGGTTAAAAGTGAACTCACAGATGATGACGACGATGATGAATACGAGGAGGACTATCGTATGCGGATTAAACAGGAGGACGAGGAGCAGATGAGGCCGTATAATGTAGCAAAAGTTCCCACGAGCCCAACGTTGAGCTCCTCTGCTGAGTCCGAGGGAACCAGCATGTATGAAGACGTACGGAATGCGGCTCCGAACAGACTGTTTTACAATTTCAAAAACAGTACTAAGCAGAGTACAATGTACCCAGCATCCGCCTCACCAGCATCTTCTAGGTCAGTTTCAACATCTTCCAGTTCCAGCGAGGACGCGGACGACTTGCTTTTTGACTTCAGTTTAAATTTCGCCCCGAACGCTCAAGGGCCGGAGGTGGGCAACCCGAATTCAGGAAATCTCTCCCTCTCTCTTGTGGATAAAGATTTGGACTCATTCAGCGAGGGCAGTCTGGGCTCTCACTTTGAATTTCCAGACTATTGCACACCAGAACTCAGTGAAATGATAGCAGGGGACTGGTTGGAGGCGAACTTTTCTGACTTGGTGTTCACATATTAAATTGAAAAGATCCGACTTATAACAGAGAAGGATAAATTAAATGATGTCCTGTTCAAGTTGTTCCTATAGCCTTGCCTCCTCTGGTTTCTAGAGGTCGGGGGAGGAGGCGAGGTGAGGTTTGAGGAATTAGATGCTTATGAAGCTGGTACTGTAGCAAAAAAAGTCTGCAAATGTTTTTCTGGCAGAATGACAGGGTTTTATGGATTTTTCTGTGGGTCTAAAATTACTGTTCAACTAAAACGGACCACAAAGGGAAAAATCTGTGAACTTCTATGCATCTTATCCTCTTTAAACTGCAGGGAACTGAAAACGTAGGACTGTGGACTGACTCAAAGCAAATCCGTGAACTGACAATGTTCAGGATGTTACTTTACAATGGTTTTATGTCATTTCTATATGCCGCAAACATTTTTGTTTTGTAACTGATTCCGTTTACCTCCTGATTTGAAAATGAAGCAGTCTAAACCTCTTCAGAATACAGGTGCGGAGGAAACATTTTGATACATAACAGACCTCATCTTTTTAAAAGAAAAGTAAGATATTTTCAGGCATATTTTTGTACAGTTAAAAGGGAATGTTCTTACTGTGCTTTCAGTGAGTTTCAGGCACTTCTTCCCTTTATCATTTGTTTTCGCATGCAAGGAAGTCCTGGTTTTAAGGATTAAGTTCAATTAAAACTTGCATCAAAATGCCTTGTGGATTTTAAGATTTTGTACAGTTGTAGAGCAGATTTGTTAAGTATTTGTAGACGATAGGCTACAATGGCATCATGGGGACAACATACCTCAGTGATGGGATTAGTTTCAAGATTGTATATGTACTGTAATATAGTAAAGTTAGGAGTTTATGTATATCATACTCGTGATATGTGGATGGGTCCCAAATCGCAGGTGTGAAACTGGATTTTGGTATTTTTTATGGCACATAATGTTTTTTTCCCCCCTCATTTTTTGTGCAATATATACTCTTAAAATACAGGCCATCTGCATTTTGTAGCAAGTGATGGAAAAACAGCCTTGTGCACTGTCAATATCATTACCTGTCGTGATGCTGAACTCTGCCTCCACAGAATATAGACAAATCAGCTGGAACTGATACAAAATTACTTCATATGGCCATGTGGTGTGATGCATTTAAAAGGCAAAACAAAGATACCAATTTGAGTGTTATTTGACTCAGTTTGGATATTGGGCATATCCAAAACATATCTCAACCAAACTGTGTAAAACTGACCCCAAAATGCTGGGGAAAAACAGAGAAGTACTGCAAGGGGCATACTGTGGGTGGTCTGGCATAAGTCAAGCAAGCAAAAAATAACATTCCGTAGTCCTGTTTCATGAAATGAAATGTTTTATTTCAAACTGAAGACTGCCTTCTTTTCTTAAACATTAACCATGAACCTGTATTTTTGTTTCTTGCACTTAAGACAGATATTGTTTATTTTTATGTGGGTCTTACATATGAAGTCTGTTTGAGTACAAGGTTTGGAACATGACCTAATTATATGCCAGGAAAACGTTAAAAGGTTCATGGCAGTAGTTATTTCACATTCCAAGTGTGAATCTCTCTTTGACTCATCTTTTAATAAACAAGTACATACCACCATCAACTGTCCTTTCAGTTTGTGAATAATACAGTATGTATTGTTGATCTTGAAAAGGGGTCATAACAGAAAATGTTGGATGCATATTCTTGTCAGAACAGACAGCTTTATGACCATAGAAAAACATCGTAATTGTATTGCATGGGAACACTTTTGCTTATAATGTGCATATTGCATAGGAATAATGATGAGTAAATAACATTGCATATTGGCTGAACTCAACTGAAATGGCCTCAAACTGATATGTGAAATCGCATTGAATAAAACCAACAGGTACACATGCAAACTACAGTGTTGAAATATATTGCATATAAAAATGTGTATTCCAGTTCTACCGTTACTTGCATAATGTGGCTGTAAGGACACCGTAGCTTTAAGAAATTGAAAAGCGCGCTCCAACACGCTGAGCAATGTGATTGGTGAGATTGTGCTTCCTCATAAACGGTGTTGGTAACCAGAGACGCCACTCGCAAGCCCCTTTATACATCAGTTCTCTCAGCATGTGTGCCTGCCTACTGGCTCCCCTGTCTATGCCTGATTCGGAATTACCCCTCTGAGCTAAAACACAACATCTCATCCTAGACCTAGAATAGAAATGATTACATTCCAAGAGGTGCGTATGAACAGAATGCGCGCCACTGCGTGTGTCAATTCAACAGGTGTTTATCATTGCTTGTTTACCAGACAAACTGAAATAGGTTCTAAAGCATTGGCGTATCTGTTATAAACTTGTCATGTTATCTTCACAGTTTAATTGGTAAACAGATATAGAATGATGAGGGAAAGCTGCATATCAGTTATTTATAGGCCTTATGTCAAATATGGATATGGAATAGCAACTACATAATAACAAGTCTCACTGATGACTGACTCCCCCTTTGTAAGGAGAAAAGTAACGATATTCAGAAATACACGTGACTTGAAGGTCGAGCACTATAATCAATAACAGGCTGTTTGTTGGCAGTAACAGAGATTAAGAATAAAGTTCTGATTCAACTAAAACTCCACATGAAATATACTCTTAAGGATTTATTCATTATAAACAGAAACATTTACTGTCAGTCTGGTATGAAATAGTGTGTGGCTGACAATAAGGGTAGAAAATACATAGCATGATTGCGCTGTCGGTTGATGAATAAGTGATCACAAATAAGAGCGGTACAGTCGTTTAACTGCATAGGTTACTTCAATTGAAACCAAGGGGGAAAAAATGCCGATTATTTCTAAACAGTGTATGCAATGTCTACCTAAACCATAATTCAAATGTTATTGGTCACATAAGACAATAAGGCGGTCTTCATTATCCATACACATAGCGCACAACATGACATGAATACACATAGCGCACAACATGATATGAACGGTGAAAGATATTATGATCAATATTTTTTGAAATATCAAAACAAATTCGTGATGACATTGGTTGGTTTCTCCCTTTCACAATGTAGACTGGCGTCTGACATGGATGATTGTTAAACCATGGAGATGCTGCCTTTGTCACCACCGAGAACAAGTCGGCACAAGTCGTCACCGGTAACCTATCAGAAGTCAGGAAGAGCCCTGCATGCCTCGAAATGGTCTGTGCTCATCACCCCTATAGAATTGAATGATTCATATTTGCCATGCGTGACTGCACAGGTTTATCCCTGCCATTAAGTCAGTTTGCAAATTTGTAATAAAACATTGATCTATTACTTTACCTGACCTATTGGTCAATGTTACTAATGGATTCCGGGACAATTCCCAATAGAATATGAATATTGATTTCGTGTTCCTCTGAAATATCCGCTCTGGCCTAATGCCATTGGTACAAGGTGAAATTAAATTAGTGACTGTTGAAATGTTCCTTCTATTTCCTCCTTAAACAAATACATGGAAATCTACCCTAGTCAAAACATCCTATAGGATCAGTGATTTTCCCCTTAGGATCCTTTAGGAAGCTCACAATACTATAGGGTTTGGTGTCTCCTCTATCAGAACCCTATTGGAATCCAATTGGACTAATTTATTCTTATTTTGCTTAATTGAACTAACTCAATTATAGTTTGTTGTCATTTGTTCCAGTACAATACAAAAACATGAATTACAACATTTTCGTTGATTGGAAACAACATTTTGGTTTTATTCACCACCTCAATATGGCAGTGATTCAAGGCTGCACGTTAATTTGCAGTAAGACCACCTGTAAAATATATACTTTTTTTTATCAAAACAATCACTTTAGTTATTTTATTTTATTCCGATTCATGCAACTTCTTGTCTTTGAAAAAGACATTACAATATGACATACAATACTAAAAACAATGTTACAATAAAAACATATTTGGGAGGGTTTCCCAGAATACATAGCATCTTTACATTGCTTATATGCAAATAAAAAGTACTAAGCTATATGGAATTGTTTTAAGAAGGTCATACCAAGGATCGTATTGCTGTTTCATTTAGAATTTTAAAACCCCTTGAAGTATCAAAAAAACAAACGCATTGAATAACAGATTCACTACATGGAAAAACAGATAGTCCCCCCCCAAAAGAGTTTAAAATAAGTTTGTACTGAAGTGTCTGTCCAATATCTGAGAGACATAAGATGAGGGAATATGTGCTTTTTTTTCTTTTTTTTTTTACATGTATTGAACCCCTTATTTGTGTCACTAAAGAGTCTATATATACTTCCATAAATGTTTTCAACTGGTACTGGGGACCTTCATGCGAGTCGTGTGAGTCCTACTGTCACGCCTTGGTCTTAGTATTTTGTGTTTTTAGTTAATCAGTTGGTCAGGCCAGGGTGTGACATGGGTTTATGTTATTGTGTTGTCGTATTGTTTTTTTTTGTAGGCATTGGGATTATGGTTGATTAGGGGTGTGTTTAGTTTAGGTTTGGCTGCCTGAGGCGGTTCTCAATCAGAGTCAGGTGATTCTTGTTGTCTCTGATGGGGAACCGTATTTTGGTAGCCTGGGTTTCACTGTGTATTTCATGGGTGATTGTTCCTGTCTCTGTGTAGTGTTCACCAGATAGGCTGTAATAGGTTTCACGTTCCGTTTGTTAGTTTTTTTGTATTTACAAGTTATTTCATGTACCGCGATTCATTCATTAAAAAACATGAGTAACCAACACGCTGCATTTCGGTCCGACTCTCTTTTGACAAACGAAGAATGCCGTTACAGAATCACCCACCACACACGGACCGAGCAGCGTGTTAACAGGCAGGAGCCACAGGAGAGGCAACAGAAGCAGCTTCAGTGGGAGAGGCTGCACCACTTGGAGAATTGGACATGGGAGGAAGAACTGAACGGAAAAGGACCCTGGGCTCAGCCTGGTGAATATCGCCGCCCCAAGGAGGAACTAGAGGCGGCTAAAGCGGAGAGGTGTTGGTATGAGGAGGCAGCACGGCAACATGGATGGAAGCCCGGGAATCAGCCCCAAAAATTTCTTGGGGGGGGGCTTTCAGGGAGTATGGCTACGCCAGGTAGGAGACCTGCGCAAACTCCCTGTGCTTACTGGGGGGCTAGAGAGACCGGGCAGGCACCGTGTTATGCAGTGCTGCGCACGGTGTCCCCAGTGCGGGTGCATAGCCCGGTGCGGTATATTTCAGCTCCGCGTATCGGCCGGGCTAGATTGAGCGTCGAGCCAAATGCCATGAAGCCGGCTCTACGCATCTGGTCTCCAGTGCTTCTCCTTGGGCCGGCTTACATGGCACCAGCCTTGCGCTCGGTGTCCCCGGTTCGCCTACATAGCCCAGTGCGGGCTATTCCACCTCGCCGCACTGGCAGGGCGACCGAGAGTATTCAACCGGGTAAGGTTGGGCAGGCTCGGTGCTCAAGAGCTCCAGTGCGCCTGCACGGTCCGGTCTATCCAGTACCACCTCCACACCCCAGCCCTCCGGTAGCAGCTCCCCGCACCAGGCTTCCTGTGCGTGTCTTCGGCCCAATACCACCAGTGCCAGCACCACGCATCAGGCCTACAGTGCGCCTCGCCTCTCCTGCGCTGTCGGAGCCTTTCTTCTCTCCTGCGCTGTCGGAGTCTCCCGCCTGTTCAGCGCTTCTAGAGCCTTCCTCCTCTACAGCGCTGCTGGAGTCTCCTGTCTGTTCAGCGCTATCAGAGCCTTTCTCCTCTCCAGCGCTGCCGGAGCCTCCTGCCTGTTCGGAGCAGCCTGAGCTGCCAGTCTGCATGGAGCAGCCAGAGCTGCCAGTCTGCATGGAGCAGCTATAGCTGCCAGTCTGCATGGAGCAGCCAGAGCTGCCAGTCTGCATGGAGCAGCCAGAGCTGCCAGTCTGCATGGAGCTGCCAGTCTGCATGGAGCTGCCAGTCTGCAAGGAGCTGCCAGTCTGCAAGGAGCTGCCAGTCTGCAAGGAGCTGCCAGTCTGCAAGGAGCTGCCAGTCGGCAAGGAGCTGCCAAAGCTGTTAGTCTGCATGGAACAGCCAGAGCCGCCAGTCAGCATGGAGCAGCCAGAGCCGTCAGTCAGCATGAAGCAGCCAGAGCCGTCCAGATCTGCCAGTCAGGATCCTGCCAGTCAGCCAGACTCTTCCAGATCTGCCAGTCAGCCAGACTCTTCCAGATCTGCCAGTCAGCCAGACTCTTCCAGATCTGCCAGTCAGCCAGACTCTTCCAGATCTGCCAGTCAGCCAGACTCTTCCAGATCTGCCAGTCAGCCAGACTCTTCCAGATCTGCCAGTCAGCCAGACTCTTCCAGATCTGCCAGTCAGCCAGACTCTTCCAGATCTGCCAGTCGACCAGACTCTTCCAGATCTGCCAGTCGACCAGACTCTTCCAGATCTGCCAGTCGACCAGACTCTTCCAGATCTGCTAGTCGACCAGACTCTTCCAGATCTGCTAGTCAACTTCCAGATCTGCTTCCAGATCTGCTAGTCAACCAGACTCTTCCAGATCCGCGAGTCAACCAGACTCTTCCATATCCGCCAGTCAGCCAGGATCTGCCAGAACTGCCAGCCAGCCAGGATCTGCCGGATTCAACTGCCTGGCTGGGCTTCCTCTCAGTGCTGGGCTTCCTTTCAGTGCTGGGCTTCCTCTCAGTGCTGGGCTTCCTCTGTTCCAAGCTGCCCCTCTGTCCCGAGCTGCCCCTCTGTCCCGAGCTGCCCCTCTGTCCCGAGCTGCCCCTCTGTCTCGAGCTGCCCTTCTGTCCCGAGCTGCCCCTCTGTCTCGAGCTACCCCTCAGTCCAGTGGGGTTCTGGGTGAGGACTACTAGGCCATGGTCGGCGGCAAGGGTGGATTATCCCAGGACGCGTAGGGGAGAAACTATGACATTAATGGAGTGGGGTCCACGTCCCGAGCCGGAACCGCCACCATGGACAGACGCCCACCCGGACCCTCCCTATGGTTTTGAGGTGCGTCCGGGAGTCCGCACCTTGGGGGGGGGGGGTTCTGTCACGCCTTGGTCTTAGTATTTTGTGTTTTTAGTTAATTAGTTGGTCAGGCCAGGGTGTGACATGGCTTTATGTTATTGTGTTGTCGTATTGTTTTTTTTTGTAGGCATTGGGATTGTGTTTGATTAGGGGTGTGTTTAGTTTAGGTTTGGCTGCCTGAGGCGGTTCTCAATCAGAGTCAGGTGATTCTTGTTGTCTCTGATGGGGAACCATATTTAGGTAGCCTGGGTTTCACTGTGTATTTCATGGGTGATTGTTCCTGTCTCTGTGTAGTGTTCACCAGATAGGCTGTAATAGGTTTCACATTCCGTTTGTTTGTTTTTTTGTATTTATAAGTTATTTCATGTACTGCGATTCATTCATTAAAAAACATGAGTAACCAACACGCTGCATTTCGGTCCGACTCTCTTTCGACAAACGAAGAATGCCGTTACACCTACATGTTCGTGAGAGGCTCACCTTTACACAGAGGGGTCATATTAGTGTGCAGCCCAAACTGTTCTGACGCTACAGACTCGCCACACCTATTCTATGGCAGATCGGCTGTACCGACTTCAGACGAGTCCCGAGGTGCTTGCTCTTGTGGGGGTCGTGGAGCAACACAGAGAACACCATCGTGTTCGTGAGTCTCTATATTTCCATAGAAGGGTCATAATAGTTCTGTAAGCCAAACCGTTCAGACTTTACAGGTGATTTTGTGAGAATACCGATTTTCAGGACATCTCATGGTCTGACAAACACGGTGGACTGAGTAGCATTCAATGCAAAGATAACAGATACTGTATCTGTAGCTTAAATTGACTGATTTTTATGGGAATATTTGTATTATGTTAATTTGATTTCTGGGAGGGTGCGAACATCGACCTTAGAGGGTTATTATAGTATGGTCAGCTATACATATAAAAAAGACAATGTTCCTTTTACCCTTTATGTTGATATAGGGAGAGGAAAAGAAAAACCTAAAGATAATCAGACCCCCTCGCCCCCTAACTCCTTTCCTCCCAGGGGTGTACCACCCCCTCGCCCTCTCTACCTGCCTCCCTCCCCCCTCTCTCCCACAGAGCCGTCCCCCCACCCTCTCCCCATTCCTAGAAGGTGCTCCCTCCCATCTTTCATCTCTCCCTCCTGGATGTAACTACCAGTTCCCATCTAGTGACCTCTTTGTACACCTGATTCTGGTGTTGTATTTTTTTTTAAATTAC
This sequence comes from Oncorhynchus masou masou, assembly GCF_036934945.1. Classification (NCBI taxonomy): domain Eukaryota; kingdom Metazoa; phylum Chordata; class Actinopteri; order Salmoniformes; family Salmonidae; genus Oncorhynchus; species Oncorhynchus masou. The sequence continues at coordinate 45,935,450 of NC_088232.1, read as the reverse complement.
CTGTATCACATTAAGATTACATCTAATTATTAATCTAGCCCTGTTTGGCTGAAATGCTACATCTCGCAGCTGTAATCGCTGCCAAAAGTGATTCTAACATGTAATACTTATCTAATCAAAATATATTAGTGTTTCATTTTCCATTAATACTTTCTGAAGGCACTGTTGTCACGTCCGTTATAATGATTGGACCAAGGCGCAGCGTGCGTAGAGTTCCATATATTTTAATTAATATAAACTCAACAAAACAGAACAAACAAGCACAAACGAAACGTGAAGCTACTGGTGTGCACACTGGCAACTACTGTATCTGTAGACAAGATCCCACAAATCACAATGGGAGAAATGGCTACCTAAATATGATCCCCAATCAGAGACAACGATAAACAGCTGTCTCTGATTGGGAAGCATACCAGGCCGGCGTAAACAATTAAATCACCTGGATGACCCACCCTAGTCACTATCACGCCCCAACCAACATAGAGAATAAACAGCTCTCTATGGTCAGGGTGTGACAACTGTATACAATTCAAATCAACAAAATGCATAGAAATCCTATAAGAGAAAAAAAACATTGAAATCCTATAGGATCCTATAGGATTCCAATACAAGAATCCAATTAGAATCCAACAGAAAAATCCTATCAGATTTTGGAACCAGTCCTATTGGATTATAATCTATATGGTTTTATGTTAGAGGATCCTATAAGATTCCAATACAATAATCGAATAGAAAAATTAAATCAGTGTGCTGGAGGCTAAGCTCCCAATTTGGGACCACATATATCCCTTCAGAGGCAGGGGTTCGAGCCCCCGCTCGGCTGACTACCTGTGCCCTTAACCACTTTCTATACATTTCCGTCTGTCCAGTCCCCTCTAATCTCCTTGAAAAAAACGTTTTACTAACATGAGTGCTACCCTAGTAAATAAAATCCCATAAGATTCCTTTTTTTTTTTTATCTAATAGAATCAGATTTTGGATTTTGGAACCAGTCCTATTGGACTCATATTCGATTCAATCCTATGCTTCCAAAATCTGATCGGGTTTTCTTTTGGATTCTTAGGATTCTTTTATTAGAATTCTATAGGATTTTTTTTACTAGGGTTGAATGCTCAGGAGACATTGAATGAGATACCATCCAAAGCAAAATCCAGGCAGGGGGAAAAGGTGGTGACTAAATAAAGTAATTTCCAATCCCTTGAGCGCTTAAATCATTCATATAACCCGGGATGTCATGGCCAAACGCTGTATGTGACACCTCTACAAAGGCCTCTGCAAAAGAACTGAGGGGCTGATGGGTGATTTTCCGATTTGCCAAGTTACTTAAAGCGGACATTTGAAAAATGTCACAGCTGTCTCGGCCCCGAGGCTCAGTCAAAGCCTAGGTGGCTGATCTTTGTCATACTCTGTTGCTGTCGAATCCGGTAATTATGAGGTATATTTTATGATTTGCTCAGATCTCAGAGTCTCTTCTCCTCTCCTTTATGCTGTCCACGATGCTGTAGCAGCAAAGCGCATTACGTCACCTCGCTGGCAGGCTAGCTCAGAGAGACCCAGCAGGACCCCTGCTGTGCTGTGGCTTCACATGTCCCCTTCTCTCAGTGGGGAACCTCTAATACAACATGGCTGTGGGAATAGCTAGCATTGCCTCCACAGCTAAAAGTCTCAGAACAACACAGCTCTGTTTGCCTACAGATAAATATGTTTGGTGTCGGTAGAATTGACGAGTGGGTAGGATTTACGCCTCCTTCAAATCTGCTGCCTTAATGAGGATGACACCCCTCCAGGCATCTCTACATTATAATACTGTAGGTAGGCTCACCATGCTCTCGGCTGTGCTTCCCTTTGTAGTCTGTAATGGTTTGCAGGCCCTGCCACATCCGACGAGCGTCGGAGCCGGTGTAGTACAATTCAATCTTAGGCCTGTGTTGACGCTTTGCCTGTTTGATGGTTCGTTGGAGGGCATAGCGGGATTTCTTATAGGCTTCCGGGTTAGAGTCCCACTCCTGGAAAGCAGCAGTTCTACCCTTTAGCTCAGTGCGAATGCCAATAAAACAATTAGCCACTCGTCGCCTGATCCTCATAAGGCACCCGATCTCCCTTCCCGCAGCCTAGCCAGTTCACTGTAATGACACAACAACAACAACAACAATTGCTACTGATCTCTATTGTTTCAGGTAGTTCATGATTTTGAGCGAGGGAGGGAGAAAGAGAGAAGGGAGGCAGGGAGAGAGAGAGGGCTAGAGGGAGAGAGAGAGATAGAGGGAAGGGCAAGGAAAGAGAGATCATGAGCCCCATCTGTTGCAGGGATATTTACCATCTCTTCACATTTAGAGAGGAGGCTAAGGCCCAAGTACCCCCCCCCCCCCTCCCCCAACACAGCATTTTATTCTGCTTGCATCACAGACAGGTTGTTGAAAATGTCACCCACATGGTTCCATGGCGCCTTGAGATGTGTATAGGCTGAACTACCTGGTCACTCCCTAGTCACACCAATAGGAAACTGTTTCAAGGTTTGTCTCTCCACAAGAGAACATTCTCAAAGGCTTGAGCTAATAAGGGATATTGTATTACTTGTCCAGATAATTTTCCTCTGTGCACTGTTGCTTCTAGGACTAAAGTTTAGAAGGCCATTTCTGAGGCCTGTTTATATTTTGGGCTTTTCTTCTGTGGACTACTTTCCTTTGGATTGCTACAGAGATGACTATTCATTACTTCATTACTTGTGGTGGGATTTTTTTCTGTTTCTTGCTGGCATTTTTGGACTTTGAATCAGAGACTGGGCCTATACGTTCATGTTCATTTGGGGGGAATTTGGGTTTGATTCTGTATGCCAGCGGATTAATTTGTGAATACACATTATTCATTACATGATGTTTGTGTCCTCCCTTGTTCAGAGGTGTTGTGTTTAACTAACTGATTGTTATAAATAAGTAGCAGGAAGGAAATATGCTGTTTGTCATACAGCGCATACCAAATAGCAGTTCAATCACAGCTGTAAGAATCCACTTTGACCGGTGGTAAAATCTCATTGGTAAAGGTCACTTTCATTTTCGTGGAGGTCATTCATGAGTCATTTTAATTATCCATTGATATGACATGAGCTCACTGTAGTAACTATAACTTCTTCTTCTCTCAGTTAGATTGAATCAAGTCACAAACATCATGTCCCTTCACATAGAATTTGGGACTCTGCTATGTTGAAGTTAGCTGCACTTTGTGTGATAAGAACGTTTTTTAACTCACCATAACAAGAAGCATTGGAGTCATTAGTGTTCACTACATACTGATTAACCTCCATGTTTACTATGTAATCTAGTCACAAGCTGGATGGTTTGATTGTTGTCAGTTTGGGGTTTGTGGAACCTTGTTTGGAATTAATTGTAACTCTGTGCTCTATGTTTATTTTTACAGCTTTACTGATACCGCCCACAGCCTTTTGCTCTTTCTAACACAATGCTGTGTATACATTTATCTCCATCATTTGTCCAATATCGGATTGATGATGTTATATACGGTATATAACTCAGATATAATGTTACATTTTAATCCAGATTACAATTTTATTGAGTTCAATTTTGGTGGGCCATGTATTGCTTTAGGTATTTCAGCAGTTTGTTTACTGTTAATGCTTGAACTAAAAATATACATAAAACTAGACCAAATTAAATCCACAGATAATACTGGCTCTCTCAAAGAAAATTGAGTGGGAATATTAGTATTTTAGAGCACACTAGTCTTGGATGCGTTGATCTGCTTGCTGAGGGAAAGTTGCCAGATGTATGGATTTAAGACCACATGCCCTGCTTTTGGGTGAGAAGAGAATATGAAGCATGAGGAGCGAAGGAACTTGTTTTACTCAGCTAAAGTAACAGACTAGAGCTTTGACAGAATACCTAGCTTCAGTTAGATTCCTGAGTAAATGTTTAAGTGCTTCTTCACAATTCTGGTTCTTCAGCAATGGTGTTGCATGATCACAGCTCCCACAGACAGGCTTGCGTTTGTAGGCCTGTGTTGAAATTCCCCTCTCATGGTATTCCACTACTTTCACCCCTGAGTTCCCTGATTCAGATCTCTAACTATTGATAATGACTAAAAACATCTAGGACCCCTCGCTCTTTCCTCTCAATCAGGCTTAAGCCATGCAGACTGGAACAAAAAGCTAAATGTTAAGCAGTTTTTGCCCCAAACCTGTAGCACCACCAGCCAGTTGGCCACTCATATTAATTTGCAATCTAATACTGTGCTATGGTCCCTGGTGGCCCCTTCCAGAGGTGTGGACTCGAGTTACATGACTTGGACTAGAGTCTGACACCAGTCACAGATTTAATGACTTGAGACTCGACAGAAAATAAAATAACTTGAGACTTGACTTGGACTTGGAGCCTCAAGACTGGGGACTCGACTTTGACTTAAGAGTGATGACTTGAAATTATCCGGTCAGGTTTTGTAACCTTTTTGTCAGTCATTTTATGGCACTCAGATTAGGCTGCTCTCCACACAGCCCAACCTGGTCTCAAACAATTTTGTATTATTCGCTATATACATCCAAGACACATCGTATGGTATGTATGAACTTGTGGACGTCCATCATCAATTTCTTATTAATATGTTACAAATTAAAATTGGTAAGATACGTTACAAATTGCAATTCATAAAATATGTTATGAATTTGCTAAATGTACAATATGCTGCTGCCAACGTTAGCTAGGTGGCCTGGTTGTTAATGCTAAGGTTTGCTAGCTTAGTTGTTAAGGTTAGGAGTTAGGATAAAAGGTTAAGGTTAGGGTTAGGGACGGGTTAGGTAAAATGGTTAATGTTAGATTTAGGGTTAGGAGAGGGTTAGCTAACATGATAATTAGTTGCAAAGTGGCAAAAAAGTAGTAACTATTTGTAAAGTTGCTAAATAGCTACAATTTCAAAATTGTCCTTGATGACATTCTGTCTTATGTAACCATACGAAACGTAACATATCAAACTAATTTACTATGTTACGTCTAGTCTATGAGACCAGTTTGGGGAGAGAGGATTTCCATAAATTCATTTGCAGCTTCAAAAATTGTTTGGTGATCAATAATATGAACCGTTTACTTTGAAAGCTCACCAGCAATGGGGCATCAAGCAACAATTACTAGAATAGGTCTGCTGGTCTTTTGGTATGTCAAAATTACTGGAAATTGATCATTTACTTACAAAGCTTGCATTTGGAATGTAACGGTTGTCTTCGGTGGAAGGAGAGGAGGACCAAAGTGCAGCGTGGTATGTGTTCATGATGTATTTTAATGAAATATCACTGGACACAGAAAACAAAAGGAACAAGATAAATAAATTAAAACCAACACAGTCCCGTGTGAAACAAACACTGACATGGAAAAATAAACTGGGCTGTGGGTGAGCACTGGAGATCTGGTGTATACCACTCGCACCTCTCCCTTAGGCTCAATACCCACATTCGCTCGGCACGGGCGGAGCGCAGGCATAGGACGCACTGCACCCTCCCAGCGCCCTGGAGACACAGCACACAGCGCCGGCGCAGGATACCCTGGGCCGAAACGGTGTACTGGAGACCAAACACGCTGGGCTGGCACAACACGCCCTGGCTGGATGCCCACTCTCGCTTGGCACTTGTGGGGGGCTGGCCTATAGCCCACCAGGCTGGGAGCGCATACTGGCGACACCGTGCTCTTGACCGCATAACACGGTGCCTGACCAGTACTGCACTTGTTTCGGTAAGCACGAGGAGTGGGCTCAGGTCTTCAACCTGACTCTGCCACAAAATGTTTTTTTGGGGGGGGCTGCCTCTCATGCCTGTCGCGCTGCCGTGCTGCCTCCTCATATCGCCGCCACTCAGCTTTCGCTGCCTCCAGCTCTGCCTTGGGGCGGCGGCAATATTCCCCAGCCTGTGCCCAGGGTCCTTTTCCGTCCAAAATCTCCTCCCATGTCCATGAGTCCGGAGATCACTGCTGCCCGAAACCACGCTGCTTGGTCCTTGGTTGGTGGATGATTCTGTAACGGTTGTCTTCGGTGGAAGGAGAGGAGGACCAAAGTGCAGCGTAGTATGTGTTCATGATGTATTTTAATGAAATATCACTGGACACAGAAAACAAAAGGAACAAGAGAAATAAATGAAAACCGACACAGTCCCGTATGGAACAAACACTGACATGGAAAAATAATCACCCACAAAACACAGGTGAGAAAAGGCTACCTAAGTATCATTCTCAATCAGAGACAACGAACGACACCTGCCTCTGATTGAGAACCATACCAGGCCAAACACAAACCCACAACATAGAAAAAAGAACATAGACTACCCACCCCAACTCACACCCTGACCAAACTAAAACAAAGACATAACAAAGGAACTAAGGTCAGAACGTGACATGGAATTTGTTGTTAAAATGTATTATTACATAATCAAGATGTGTATTAGACAAAATAATAAAAATGGCTGTCTGGTAGCCTCAATAAATAGATTTATATTGGTAGTTGAACAAGTCATTGCCTGTATACATTTTTATTAACTTTACTTGAGACTTGATTGAAAAAAGTTGTGACTTGACTTGCTCTTAGAATTAACGACTTGGACTTCAAATCAAATCAAATTTTATTTGTCACATACACATGGTTAGCAGTTGTTAATGCGAGTGTAGCGAAATGCTTGTGCTTCCAGTTCCGACAATGCAGTAATAACCAACAAGAAATCTAACTAACAATTCCAAAACTAATTTATTATACACAGTGTAAGGGGATAAAGAATATGTACATAAAGATATGAATGAGTGATGGTGCAGAGCAGCATAGGCAAGATACAGTAGATGGTATCGAGTACAGTATATACATACGAGATGAGTATGTAAACAAAGTGGCATAGTTAAAGTGGCTAGTGATACATGTATTACATAAGGATGCAGTAGATGATAGAGTACAGTATATACGTATACATATGAGATGAATAATGTAGGGTATGTAAACATTATATTAGGTAGCATTGTTTAAAGTGGCTAGTGATATATTTTACATGCTTTCCCATCAATTCCCATTATTGAAGTGGCTGGAGTTGAGTCAGTGTGTTGGCAGCAGCCACTCAATGTTAGTGGTTGCTGTTTAACAGTCTGATGGCCTTGAGATAGAAGCTGTTTTTCAGTCTCTCGGTCCCAGCTTTGATGCACCTGTACTGACCTCGCCTTCTGGATGATAGCGGGGTGAACAGGCAGGTGCTCGGGTGGGTGTTGTCCTTGATGATCTTTGTGGCCTTCCTGTAACATCGGGTGGTGTAGGTGTCCTGGAGGGCAGGTAGTTTGCCACCGGTGATACGTTGTGCAGACCTCACTACCCTCTGGAGAGCCTTACGGTTGTGGGCGGAGCAGTTACCGTACCAGGCGGTGATACAGCCCGCCAGGATGCTCTCGATTGTGCGTCTGTAGAAGTTTGTGAGTGTTTTTGGTGACAAGCTGAATATCTTCAGCCTCCTGAGGTTGAAGAGGCGCTGCTGTGCCTTCTTCACGATGCTGTCTGTGTGAGTGGACCAATTCAGTTTGTCTGTGATGTGTATGCCGAGGAACTTAAAACTTACTACCCTCTCCACTACTGTTCCATCGATGTGGATAGGGGGTGTTCCCTCTGCTGTTTCCTGAAGTCCACAATCATCTCCTTAGTTTTGTTGACGTTGAGTGTGAGGTTATTGTCCTGACACCACACTCCGAGGGCCCTCACCTCCTCCCTGTAGGCCGTCTCGTCGTTGTTGGTAATCAAGCCTACCACTGTTGTGTCGTCCGCAAACTTAATGATTGAGTTGGAGGAGTGCGTTGCCGCGCAGTCGTGGGTGAACAGGGAGTACAGGAGAGGGCTCAGAACGCACCCTTGTGGGGCCCTAGTGTTGAGGATCAGCGTGGTGGAGATGTTGTTGCCTACACTCACCACCTGGGGGCGGCCCGTCAGGAAGTCCAGTACCCAGTTGCACAGGGCGGGGTCGAGACCCAGGGTCTCGAGCTTGATGACGAGCTTGGAGGGTACTATGGTGTTAAATGCCGAGCTGTAGTCGATGAACAGCATTCTCACATTGGTATTCCTCTTGTCCAGATGGGTTAGGGCAGTGTGCAGTGTGGTTGAGATTGCGTCGTCTGTGGACCTATTTGGGCGGTAAGCAAATTGGAGTGGGTCTAGGGTGTCAGGTAGGGTGGAGGTGATATGGTCCTTGACTAGTCTCTCAAAGCACTTCATGATGACGGAAGTGAGTGCTACGGGGCGGTAGTCGTTTAGCTCAGTTACCTTAGCTTTCTTGGGAACAGGAACAATGGTGGCCCTCTTGAAGCATGTGGGAACAGCAGACTGGTATAGGGATTGATTGAATATGTCCGTAAACACACCAGCCAGCTGGTCTGCGCATGCTCTGAGGGCGCGGCTGGGGATGCCGTCTGGGCCTGCAGCCTTACGAGGGTTAACACGTTTAAATGTTTTACTCACCTCGGCTGCAGTGAAGGAGAGACCGCATGTTTCCGTTGCAGGCCGTGTCAGTGGCACTGTATTGTCCTCAAAGCGGGCAAAAAAGTTATTTAGTCTGCCTGGGAGCAAGACATCCTGGTCCGTGACTGAGCTGGATTTATTCTTATAGTCCATGATTGACTGTAGACCCTGCCACATACCTCTTGTGTCTGAGCCGTTGAATTGAGATTCTACTTTGTCTCTATACTGACGCTTAGCTTGTTTGATAGCCTTACGGAGGGAATAGCTGCACTGTTTGTATTCAGTCATATTACCAGTCACCTTGCCCTGATTAAAAGCAGCGGTTCGCGCTTTCAGTTTCACGCGAATGCGGCCATCAATCCATGGTTTCTGGTTAGGGAATGTTTTAATCGTTGCTATGGGAACGACATCTTCAACGCACGTTCTAATGAACTCGCACACCGAATCAGCGTATTCGTCAAAGTTGTTGCCTGACGCAATACGAAACATGTCCCAGTCCACGTGATGGAAGCAGTCTTGGAGTGTGGAATCAGCTTGGTCGGACCAGCGTTGGACAGACCTCAGCGTGGGAGCTTCTTGTTTTAGTTTCTGTCTGTAGGCAGGGATCAGCAAAATGGAGTTGTGTTCAGCTTTTCCGAAAGGGGGGTGGTGCAGGGCCTTATATGCGTCGCGGAAGTTAGAATAACAGTGATCCAAGGTTTTGCCAGCCCTGGTGGCGTAATCGATATGCTGATACATTTTAGGGACTTGACTTATGACTCGACGGGTTCTACTTGGGACTCAACTTGACACTATGACCTTGTGACTTGAGACTTGCTTGTGACTTGAATAATAGTGACTTGGTCCCACCTCTGGACTTTCCCCTCTGTGTTCACCATCACACAACCCCTCTCTACAGACACCCCTCTCTGCACAGTGAACATTGTAATCTGTCCCTCTTCTTTCTCCTTTCATTAATGTGTTACCCCGTTAGGGCACCCCCTTCACAGTGAGCATCAGCACGGGGCCTCATGGGAAACATCTCTGCTGCTTCAGCAAATAACTAGCACACCGCCGGGGCACTTTACAGGAAGCATGGGTTACTAGAGGGGCTGGGTTTTTAATGAATGCAACTCCACAATGTTTTTGATAGCACCCCCCATTTTTCTGAAAAAAAAACCCATGTCCCATCTAGGTCTGTCTGTCTCTGTCTCTCTCTTTCGCTCTCTCTTGTTTTCGTTCTCTCTCGCTCTCTCTCTCGTTTACTCTCTCGTTATCATTTTATGCTGTCGCTGTGTAAGGCTATTGTTTGTTCAGTAGATTCTCCTCATTATAGGTGTATGCTTCTGATTTCTTGTTGATTTGTACAATTAAAAGGGAGTGGCCTAAAATCTAAATAGCTAGCAATATTTCAGTCGTTTGCATAATTTAATTGAGTGAGCCATGCTATTTCAAGTGATGCCACATGCAGATTGTTATTTGTCACCAATTATGCCAACATGTCCTATTGTTAAAGTAATCCAATTTCCACTAAACAAGTGAAAAAGGCCTCCCCATCTGTCTCTGTGTTATTAGCTAAGGCAAAGCCTTCCACAATGGTAATACCCTCTTTTATTATTGCAGGGTTTCCCAGACTCGATCCTCGGGACACCAAGTGGTGCACTTTTAGTTTTTTGCCCTAACACTACACAGCTGATTCAAATAATGAATTCATCATCAAGCTTGATAATTTGAATCAGCTGTGTAGTGTTAGGGCAAAAAACAAAACCTGCACCCCTTTGGGTCCCGAGGACCAAGTTCGGGAAACGATGTACCATAGCATCATCAAAGTGACAATGGTTGCCAAAAAGTCCATTAACTGCTTGTATGTGCTAATGTTCTTTGTACATCTAGTGATGCGCGTATAACTTCCGGTGTTATTTTGAAACGATGGGGGAACGATGAAACACTGCCAATATATAAGTGGCAACTCGACCATCTTCCTCTCCTGTTTCTATCCCTCAATCTCCCCAACCCCTTCCTTCAGTTCCAAAAACATCCCCAACATTGCGTTTTGGTGGACAATTTAAGAAAATGTATCACTAAATAATACATGGCTGCCAATGAACAATTCATATGCAGTATGGCAAATATAGATCCATTATGGAAGAAATGTAATATTCATCAAATATACATTTCAGCCCATGAGCTACACCTTTAAGATGCACAGGAAAACAAACAAGCAAATCTGTCGGTATTTGGAGTTGAGAGCGCAGTCAGCGGCTCCCATCTCCTCTTAACAGCATTTGCGATATGATTTTATTGGCTCCCCCGAGTTCCCATCACTGCTTGAGCTTTACAGACTAGACTAGAATAACATGCAGTCTGGTCATACTGACAGTAGACAGGACTCTGCAGAGAGTAAACAGAGCACTGGCACAAATGTAGTAGTGTAGTGTGGCAGGGGCAGCTGCAGGCCTGCAGGTGATCTAGGGGGTTTAGATTGTCTCGAGCCGGTTGGGACCGCTGTTCTAGGGCCTGTGGAGTTGGGACATGCTGAATGGACCCAGCTGGTCCGGGTTGTTCATTTGCTTGGTTGATAACCTCGCTGAGGCTGGTTCCAACAACAAAAATACTGTCACATTGTGCCATTACAAATTCCCACAGGCCCCCCAGACCCACACTATGGCAAGAAATGGGCGCCGCTGTAAGATAGTGTTTTGAATGGCCTATTTTATCTAACACGTTCCAAAACAGTTTCACAGAACATTACCAGAGGGATAAGAATATATCTTCTCATATTGCAGAGTGTTTCTCATATTGTAGCAAGCATATAACCTAGGAATTGTAGGCTTTGGATTGTGTTTCTGACATCAAGCTTAGTGGGAATTGGAATAGTATCCCATCTTTGAGGAGGAAGTGAAAGAGCCCATTTAAAATCTGTTCATAAGGCCAGTGGACTGTCTCCACTTCATGTTCCTTGGCCTCAGGTCCCTCACCTCGGTGACAGGATGCTCGGCGGGTATTTTCAGTGCCTGGCGAGACGGCGGAGGGAGGCAACTGTGATCAAACGAGGGCCGCTCATTGATTTTCAAACCCAACCACATTATGCCACAAAAATATCAAAGGCAAGGACCCGCATGGCCTCCCTGATAAGCTCAGCGTGACTTTAACATGCTAAAGCTACGTTTAAGACTCCAGTAACACATTTGAACTCTAAAAATTAATAATGAGAAGGTTTGTTCACCGTCGGCCTCGGCCACTGCTCCCTTGGAAGAAGAAAAATGGAAATAGGGAGAATGTAATATAAAGAAAACAGAGCCCACCACTGTGATTCCATGCATTATTTACATACCCCTTCCAGATTGGTTAATTAGAAAAAGGTAATCTAGTCATTAACATGTGGGCCAACTGGTTAGATACAATATATCATTAGGAAACTAATCCCCCTACCACTAACAGAGAGCTCCTTCTTCAACGCGACTCACCATTAATCCCATTACAAAGGTTCATACTACATAAACTATACTTCCCTCATCCTTTAAGCACCGGCCTGGACCATGTAATTGCTATGCATTTAAAGCAATTTGGTCAGTGGCGACAGAAACCTGCTTACTGCTGAAAAGTTAATGACACTGAAAGCCAATACTATACCCCGGGCACTTAGCGAGACGCTCCATTTTGCAAAGTTCCTCCCTTCTCCTGGCCTTACATACCCTCTCGTACAGTTCACCACTCCAAAAAACCTGGCGGTTATTACCTACCACTTTTTCGTTTGGGGAGGAATGTAAGGGTAATGGGGAACCCTCTGTTCAACACAAAGGCCTGAATACAAAGTACAGTATGAGATCTGGTCATCGGTGCACTGTGCCCTAACTTGTATTGTATAGTAGCAGTGACAATACAGTAGGGTAGGGAAGACGTTCAAGGTGTGATGAAGTTGTTGCTTGAATAAAAAACTGAACGCTAGTGAGCTAGAAGTTATATAGAACATACATATGCCGTATCTTAATTTGATCATCCTGAGGTTGCAGAAATACAAACTTGTAGTGTATTCAAGGTTTAAAAAGGTGGTTAAGGTTTGTAATTTCCACTTTAACATCTCAGACTAGATTTGCCCTAGCAAAAAAAAAGTTAAACCCCTACACAAATTGTCCGTTAATTATAATCCACACAATAATTCACATTTCCTGTTACTGGAGGATTATTTTCCTGCTTGTGAGAAACTTGGTCAAATTAAGGTACGGCATCTGTACACACAGTTGAAGTCGGAAGTTTACATACACTTAGTCATTAAAACTCGTTTTTCAACAATTCCACAAATTACTTGTTAACAAAATATAGTTTTGGCAAGTCGGTTAGGACATCTACTTCGTGAATGGCACAAATAATTTTTCCAGCAATTGTTTACAGAAAGATTATTTCAATTATAATTCACTGTATCACAATTCCAGTGGGTCAGAAGTTTCCAAAACTAAGTTGACTGTGGCTTTAAACAGCTTGGTAATTCCAGAAAATGTTGTCATGGTTTTAGAAGCTTCTGATAGGCTAATTGAAATAATTTGAGTCAATTGGAGATGTACCTGTGGATATATTTCAAGACCTACCTTCAAACTCAGTGCCTCTTTGTTTGACATCATGTGTAAATCAAAAGAAATCAGCTAAGACCTCAGAAATACAATTGTATACCTTCACAAGTCTGGTTTATCCTTGGGAGCAATTTCCAAATGCCTGAAGGTACCACGTTCATCTGTACAAACAATAGTACGCATAGTAAGTATAAAACACCATGGGAACACCCAGCCATCATACCGCTCAGGAAGGAGACACGTTCTGTCTCCTAGACATGAACATACTTTGGTGCGAAAAGTGCAAATCAATCCCAAAACAACAGCAAAGGACCTTGTGAAGATGCTGGAGGAGACAGGTACAGAAGTATCGAAATCCACAGTAAAATGAGTCCTATATCGATATAACCTGAAAGGCCACTCAGAAAGGAAGAAGCCATTGCTCCAAAACCACCATAAAAAAGCCAGACTATGGTTTGCAACTGCACATAGGGACAAAGATTGTACTTTTTGGAGAAATGTCCTCTGGACTGATGAAACAAAACCAGAACTGTTTGGCCATAAAGACCGTCATTATGTTTGGAGGAAAAAGGGGGAGGCTTGCAAGCCGAAGAACACCATCCCAACCGTGAAGCACAGGAGTGGCAGCATCATGTTGTGGTGGTGCTTTGCTGCAGGAGGGACTGGTGCACTTCACAAAATAGTTGGCATCATGAAGAGGGAAAATGATGTGGACATGTTGAACAAACACCTCAAGATATCAGTAAGAAAGTTAAAGCTTGGTCGCAAATGGGTCTTCCAAATGGACAATGACCCCAAGCATACTTCCAAAGTTGTGGCTTCATGGCTTAAGGACAACAAAGTCAAGCTACTGGAGTGGCCATCACAAAGCCCTGAACTCAATCCTATAGAAAATTTGTGGGCAAAACTGAAAAAGCATGTGCGAGCAAGGAGGCCTACAAACCTGATTCAGTTACACCAGCTCTGTCAGGAGGAATTGGCCAAAATTCACCCAAATTATCGTGGGAAGCTTGTGGAAGGCGACCCAAAACGTTTGATGCAAGTAGGCAATGCAAACAAATACTAATTGAGTGTTTGTAAACTTCTGACCCACAGGGAATGTGATGAAAGAAATAAAAGCTGAAATCAATCTCTCTACCATTATTCTGACATTTCACATTCTTAAAATAAAGTGGTGATCCTAACTGGCCTAAGACAGGGGATTTTTACCAGGATTAAATGTCAGGAATTGTGAAAATCTGAGTTTGAACGTATTTGGCTAAGGTGTATGTAAACTTCCGACTTCAGCTGTACCATATAGATCATATAGACTGATCACATTAGCAAATGCCATTATCTTTGACACTTTTCAATCAGGAAGCATCCTCTTTTGCATTTTAATAGCACATGGGTATATTATATTGTTTACCACAAGCCCTACTCCAGTGACCCTAGACCCCAGCTGCTCAACACCCACCCACTACTACCTCAGTCCAAATCAGACCACGTTCATGACTTCTTTTCAGTAGTATGACCAGTCTTTCCCCTATATTAATTTAACAGTGGTGCACTGCTCTTTTAAAATATATTTTTTATATTGTAAATGTATAGATGCCCCAGGAAGACCCCAAGAAGACCTCCCCTCCCCAGCTACCTCTGCCACCGCTGCTGAAATAAATCCTAGGTGAGAAGGACCCATGTCTACTTTTCAGCAACAGTGTGTGCTGGAACAATTAAGCTACCAGAAGGCCCCTGCCTCCTGACAAGTGATCAACAAACCATGATTTATGAGGGCATCATGGGATAACCATTGATTACAACACACAGGCTGCTTGTGGTGTCAGTGGACAGATATGAAATAGCTTTTTTTGCATGGGGTTGGTTGATGCTGCCTATCCTCTGAGCTACCTGTCATCTATATCAATCAGCTTTCCCAGTCCTATTATTATACTATTCATAACAGTGGTGGGTGTTTATGCTATGATAACTGATTATGCTAAGCTGTAGTACGCTATTACAAAAATAATAAGCGATCTATAATGTCAATCGGTTCTTCGTCTGTCCCCATAAAATATCCCTTTATAGAACGCTTTTTGATTCTAGGTAGAACCCTTTTGGTTCCAGGTAGAACCCTTTTGGGTTCCATGTAGGACCCTTTCCACAAAGGGCTCTACATGGAACCCAAAAGGGTTCTAAATGTAACCAAAAGGGTTCTCCAATGGGGGCTTCCGAAGAACTCTTTTGGAATGCTTTTTTCTAATAGTGTAGAGGGATAATTTGGATAGCATAACAATCAAACAATTGATTATATTGTTTACACATGTCCAGGGACCAGTGGTGGAAAGTACTTAAGTAAAAATACATTAAAGTACCACTGAAGTAGTTTTTGGGGTATCTGTACTTTACTTTACTATTATATATATATATATATATATATATATATATATATATATATATATATACACATTTTTTTGACAACATTTACTTCACTACATTCCTGAAGAAAATAATGTACTTTTCACTCCATACATTTTCCCTGACACCCAAAAGTACTCATTACGTTTTGACAGGAAAATGGTCCAAGTCACACACTTATCAAGAAAACATCCCTGGTCATCCCTACCTACTGATCTGGCGAACTAACTTAACACAAATTCTTTGTTTGTAGTGTGTAACGGTCGTCATCGGTGGAAGAAGAAGAGGACCAAGGTGCAGCGTGGTATGTGTCCATATCTTTTAAAAAAGAATTTGAACACTGAACAAAAACAATAAACCGAAAACAGTTCTGGCTGGTGCAGACACGCAGTGGAAAACAGAAAACAATCACCCACGAAACACAATAGAAAACAGGCTACCTAAATATGGTTCTCAATCAGGGACAACGATTGACCGCTGCCGCTGATTGCGAACCATACAAGGCCAAACACAGAAATAGCAAATCATAGAAAAACTAACATAGACAACCCACCCAACTCACGCCCTGACCATACTAAAACAAAGACATAACAAAAGAACTAAGGTCAGAACGTGACAGATGGTGCCCCTGGCTATCCGTCAATAAAGATGAAAATTGTTCCGTCTGGTTTGCTTAATATAAGGAATTTGAAATGATTTATACTTTTACTTTTGATACTTAATTAAGTACATTAAATTTTGAGCAATTCCTTTTACTTTTGAAAGTTAAGTATATTTAAAACCAAATACTTTTAGACTTTTACTTAAGTAGTATTTTACTGGGTGACATTCACTTTTACTTGAGTCATTTTCTATTACGGTATCTTTACTTTTACTTAAGTATGATAATTGGGTACTTTTTCCACCACTGCCAGTATCACGTACAGTATCTCAGAGTAGGAGTACTGATCTAGGATCAGGTTCCTCCCTGTTTATGTAATCTTATTCATTGTTAATCTAAGATGTGAAATTGATCCTAGAGCAGCACTCCTACTCTGAGAAGCTTGATGTACATGCCCCTGATCTACAAACGCCTGGGCCCTGTAAAAGTGATTTGGTTAGATACCGCTTTTTTGGAGAATTGAGATTTTACAGTCTGTCCTTGTTTCTCAATTGTATGTTATTCGGTAGTGTTTCTTATCAGACAACATGTACAGTATATCATATTTTATGACTTTACCAGCTGTGGATCATTATTATATCGTGCTTCCTGTTGAATGGCAGGATCATATTTTTGTTCATGCTGGAAAGCAGCACCTTGAAAATATTATTAATGATTTATGAAAAATAGCTTTTAATAATTACTATAATTGATTGGACTTATATAGTTCTTTTCTAGTGCTTTACATAGTAATGTTTTAGTTAAATATTGTATGAGGAAAATATTAATATCACAACTCTAGAGTGAGAGAATTTATCTTCTATAGTATTAACTGTCTATTCCCAAATCTCATAGATCAGTTTTATGTTAATCTCCAAGGCACTGAATTGTTGTCACACAGGTCAAATAAAGCTTAGCTGTCCATGGTTATACTATACCGGCCAAGTGTCATCACCATCTAAGTAGCTTAGGGAAATTATATTTCTCTTATACCATTTTTAGTGTGCTGAGACTAGGTGTCTGGGACATTAAAGTGTAGAAAACATGAGTTTTTACTTACCAATGTAACAACACAGTGTTGTCAAAGACTTAGTAACTTAGTTGTAGTCACAATCTGGTTACCTATAAGTATGTTCTTGAGTTATTACATACATATTTACTAACCTATTTCCAGATATCTTCAAAATGACCCACAATGCACTATTTCTCAACGTCATATGGACTATCTAATCTGTGCTACTGAGTTTGTAGGCTAGCTCGGTAGCTAGCTCATGCTGGCTAACGTTAGCCACGCCTCATGCTCTTCACAGACTTTGTGGCTATTTTATCTAGTGGGAAGTCATTAGTATGGCATGCCTTCTTGCAGTGGACTCAAAACTAAAGAGACAATCATTTAAAACCTAGTCTGTTCTCCGTTTTGTAGACCTTTCAGCACATTCTCTGTGAAGTATGCAATGGGAGTTTTGTAACTTTTTTTGACATTGCCTTAGTGCTAGCGTGCTAGCTGCCTGACCCTCAACCCTCTTTACCACTTGACTCCCCCTCGCTTTGGTAGCGAACTCAGCCTGCACTTCAAATTTTTACCATAGGGATGGGCCCCAGCCGTCAAGCTGTACGTCTCTGCTCTCTTTTGATCTGTGGTTATATTTTATTTAGTTGGGCTCCAGTAGTTGTGATCTAGCTTGCTGACCCTAACCGTGGTGGTTGACTATGCTGGCTAGGCTAATAGCTAGTTGGCTAAATGGCTAACGTTAGCTGACTGGCTAGCTTTCCGGCTAAGATAAATTGATTTTGCTAACATTATTTGACAACTGGTTAGATGGCATTACGTATTTCCAAAACGTTGGTTTACTTTAATGTAGCTGTAAGCTAGATGCTGATAACAATTGGCTGACTCATTCGGTGCTAACATACTGTTAGCAGGCTGGTAGGAGAAGTGTGTGTAGTTCTAGGGGCTCTGTCTATGTTGTGTAATAGTAAGTGGTGAAGATGACGAGGGTAATGAAGATGATGGTGGAGGTGATGATGATTATAGTGTTGAAAATTGTTGATCCGAAGAACATTGAGGGAGGATGTTGATATTGATTACATTCTATTATATAAGTGAGTTGTCTATTGAAATCACAAATCCACATTGTCCATGTATATGCAGGACCTGTTCTCGGTATAGCTGCTGGAGATTAACCAGCCTACATTTCAGGTTGCCTAGTGGTTAGCGTGTTGGACAAGTAACTGGAAAGTCGCTGGTTCACATACCTGAACTGACAAGGCACTCAACCTTAATTTGCTCAAGAGGGGCCGTACTACTATGGCTGACCCTGTAAAACAACAGATTTCACTGCACCTGTCTGATGTATGTGACAATAAATCATACATATTCTTCCTATAGTGTACCTTACTTTGACTCACATTGTTGGGATAGATCATGTAGTGGTAAAGATGTGTAACCTCACTTCTCCTCACTGTTGTCCCCTTCAACCAGTAGATGATTGGAGGGGCTCTGTTGTTTTCACTGCCCTGCTAGGATTAGCAGCTGTCATAACAGCATCAATACTTGAATGGATGGACAGTTTAATCCATTGATTAAACACTGTGTGAATGTGCAAGTACTAACCTTTGCCGAGCCGTCGTCCATACCTAGTAATGCAACACTTGCCGTTTGGTGATTTAGTGTACATTTATGTGTAAGTGGTGTGTTATTCCATACTACACCATTTTGCCTTAGCCCCCTTAACAATATCTTAATCTATATGGAAAATCATGGAGAATCACGCAGATGGACAGAAGAAATGTCTCATAGTGTTGCATGAGGTCAAACCTATGTTTCTCCTGTTCAAAGTTAATGCTAAAATAGCCCCATCATTGATGAATCAATGAAGAATGTGAATTATCCTTTGACAGGTCAGAAATGGCCACTTGGCATATTTCATTAAACAGCTACAGTGTTACACACATGGCACTGAGTCAAAAGTGAGCTGTCTTGACTTTATGGCACAATAAATATGTTCTTTCAAAGGACAACATCTTTCATCTTTGAATCTTTAATTAATATGTTAGCAGAAATTAACTCAAAATACTGTAAAATGACCATGATTCTTATTTGAGAATTAGGCCTACACACTGTATAAGTGTCACGGTTTTCTATATGCGAAGGAGAGTCAGACCAAAATGCGGCGTGGCTATTGCGATCCATGTTTAATGAAAATGAAGTAAACACGAATCAAATACAAAAAACAATAAACGATACACGAAAACCGAAACAGCCTATACTGGTGCAAACTAACACACGACAGAAGCAAGGACATAAGGACAATCACCCACAAAACCCAACACCAAACAGGCTACATAAATATGGTTCCCGATCAGAGACAATGACTAACACCTGCCTCTGATTGAGAACCATATCAGGCCAAACATAGAACTAGACAAACTAGACATGTAACATAGAATGCCCACCCATATCACACCCTGACTAAACAAAACATAGAAACATACAAAGCAAACTATGGTCAGGATGTGACAGTAACCCCCCCCCCCAAGGTGCGGACTCCGGCCGCAAAACCTGAACCTATTGGGGAGGGTCTGGGTGGGCATCTGTCCGCGGTGGCGGCTCTGGTGCTGGACGTGGCCCCCACTTCACCATAGTTTTGGTCCGCCACCTTGTCCGCTTCCTTGGCCTCCTAACGACGGCGACCCTACTACATGACCCCACTGGACAGAGGGGCAGCTCGGGACAGAGGGGCAGCTCGGGACAGAGGGGCAGCTCGGGACAGAGGGGAAGCTCGGGACAGAGGGGCAGCTCGGGATAGAGGGACTCTTCAGACTCCGGCAGCGCCGGACAGGCGGGAGCACCTGTACGGATGAGCCGGAGAGACAGCCTGGTGCGGGGGGCTGCCACCGGAGGGCTGGTGTGTGGAGGTGGTGACGGATAGACCGGACCGTGCAGGCGCACTGGAGCTCTTGAGCACCGAGCCTGCCCAACCCTACCTGGTTGCATGCTCCCGGTCGCCCTGCCAGTGCGGCGAGTTGGAATAGCCCGCACTGGGCTAGGCAGGGGAACCGGGGACACCATGCGCAAGGCTGGTGCCATGTAAGCCGGCCCAAGGAGACGCACTGGAGACCAGATGCGTAGAGCCGGCTTCATGGCACTTGGCTCGATGCCCACTCTAGCCCGGCCGATATGCGGAGCAGGAATGTATCGCACCGGGCTATGCACCCGCACTGGGGACACCGTGCGCTTCACAGCATAACACGGTGCCTGCCCGGTCTCTCTAGCCCCCCGGTAACCACAGAAAGTTGACACAGGTCTTCTACCTGGCTTCGCCATACTTCCTGTGAGCCCCCTCCCCAATAAAATTTTGGGGCTGACTCTCGGGCTTCCATCCACGCCACCATGCTGCCTTCTTATACCAGCGCCTCTCTGCCTTCTCCGCCTCCAGCTCTTCTTCGTGGCGGCAATATTCTCCAGGCTGTACCCAGGGTCCTTTACCGTCGAGGATTTCCTCCCAAGTCCAGAAATCCTTATTTCTCTGCTCCTGCTGCTGCCCGTTACCACGCCGCTTGGTCCTGTTGTGGTGGGTGATTCTGTCACGATTTTCTATATGCGAAGGTGAATCGGACCAAAATGCGGCGTGGCTATTGCGATCCATGTTTAATGAAAATGAAGTAAACATGAATCAAATACAAAAAACAATAAACGATACACGAAAAACGAAACAGCCTATACTGGTGCAAACTAACACACGACAGAAGCAAGGACATAAGGACAATCACCCACAAAACCCAACACCAAACAGGCTACCTAAATATGGTTCCCAATCAGAGACAATGACTAACACCTGCCTCTGATTGAGAACCATATCAGGCCAAACATAGAACTAGACAAACTAGACATGTAACATAGAATGCCCACCCATATCACACCCTGACTAAACAAAACATAGAAACATACAAAGCAAACTATGGTCAGGGTGTGACAATAAGACTGATAGATTACACTGAGTAAAATCCACATGATCTGTAGGAACGATCAGCCAATGACTGTGTTGGTTGTCTATATAGTCCTCTACATGCGGCGCCAAAGTGGTGCCCTAAAGTGGTAATAAGCCCAGTCATTCAGGACAGAGGCTAACTATTTCTTCTAAATTACATAATAATGCCTGGAAATACGACGACATTGCTAAAGTAGTCAAATAATTAGTAGGAAACTACTTTGCCAGCATTATTATGTCATCAAATTTGGCAAACAGATACCTAGCAAAGTCAGTCAGAAATAGCTAGCAATGCTAATATTAGCTATCTAAAATCCATTGGCCTCCCCTAAATCTTAGCTAGCTAGCTAACGTTATATAGCATCTAAAGTCAATCTGGCGACATCAAAATGAGGGCAAAAGGTTTTCCCACTAATTATTTGCCTCCTTTTAAATGTCATTATATATCCAAGCCATTGTAATGCACCTTTGATGAAATCTTCATCAGCTCTGATTGACGATACATTGAGTAGAATGCTCAGTTGGGCATCAGTCCGAAACTAACATTCAAAACAATATTGTGACAGAACTCGCAACCCATGAATAATGTATGTAGGACACTTACTGCATGAGAAAGCAGGAAGTGACTGACATGCAGGCTTCTGTAGTGTCTGGTCAAATGGGACTCATTACTGGAGGAATCCCATTCAGCTGCTCTCTAGGCAATCAGATGAGGATAATCGGCCTGGATCTCCATTATC